>NC_090319.1:109285399-109585399 GCF_040869045.1 Eurosta solidaginis
AAAAACGATAAGTTTATGTTTTATTGTGTAAATCGATGTGTGCATCAGGGTGGGTCGATTTGTGTGGATGAAAATTAACCAATATCACGCCATCGATTTTTTGATAGGATTTGGGCTCAGGATAAAAAGTTCCACTACGCATACCCAAAAAAAATTTTTCGAGCCTGCGAAATTTGATTTTTTTGATTTTTTTTTCTACTTTGACTTTCGGCCACGGTGGTGTGATGGTAGCGTGCTCCGCCTACCACACCGTATGCCCTGGGTTCACACCCCGGGCAAAGCAACATCAAAATTTTAGAAGCAAGTTTTTTTCAATTAGAAGACAATTATTCTAAGCGGGGTCGCCCCTTGGCAGTGTTTGGAAAGCGCTCCGAGTGTATTTCTGCCATGAAAAACTCTCAGTGAAAACTTATCTGCCTTGCAGATGCCGTTCGGAGTCGGCATAAAACATGTAAGTCCCGTCCGGCCAATTTGTAGGGAAAATCAAGAGGAGCACGACACAAATTGGAAGAGAAGTTCGGCCTTAGATCTCTTCGGAGGATATCGCGCCTTATATTTATTTATCTATTTTTTGATTTTTATACATACCTGAAAATTTTACAATCAAATGAAAATTTTTTTAGTAGGTAATGAAAAAACCTTAAAAATCAAAGTCGAAAAGAAGTCAATAAAATGAAATTTCGCAGCCTCGAAAATTATTTTTTTGGGTATGCGTAGTAGAACTTTTTTCCTGAGCCCAAATACTATCGAAAAATCGATGGCGCCATATCGATTAATAAATCGACCCACCCTAGTGTGCATGTTTTTAAGGCCAACCTTTTACTGCCGTTTTATTTTTTACTGCACTTATACGGATATGTTTATAAGTTTCGGTTTTATTCACTCTTAAAATAAATACACTTGTTGGCGCCGGCATTTCATATGTACTGGTTGCATTAAAAAGGCGATCCCATGTCTGGGAGCAGTTACTTTTATTAAGTTTTAACCGTCTTGTAGTAAAATAAGCATAGAAGGATCTGCTGGTTATATGATTTTGTGCCACGTAGCACAGTCAATTTTAAATTTTTCGTTTTATTCCTTACTAGCGGACCCGGCAGACGTAGTTCTGCCATAAATTTGATCTATCTGCATACATTTTAATAAGCTTTTTCCGTCTAACTCTGCCCTCCCCCTCTACACTTTTTGCTTATCTTTGTATTCACTCCTTCCTCCGTATTTTTCGCTTCATCTATCTCCATCTTCGTCTCATTCTATCTCTTTTTTCAGTCTCCTTCTCTCTTTTCTCTTCTCTCAAGTTTTTCTAACTTTTCTTCATCCCTTATTGCCAGTCCCAGATAGTGGTATGTATTTTGTTCCAGTCCCATTCCGAGTCTCAGTCTCAGTCCCAGGTCGTCTCTGGTCTACTTCCCGGAAAAAAACATCGTAAATACTAATATAGGCAAATTTATATACCACATTTCAGACAAATCGAATAGGATGTATGTAAATAGGTATGTGGGTATTATTAATTCATGTCTTTATTTCGGCTTCGCATGCATACTTATCAGTTTTGCCAGGTTGATGCGACTAAATCGAATACCACAATGAAAATTACTTTAAAGCTCTCAGCAACAGCTTTCATTTGATATCCATAATACACACATATTCTAGGGGTATCCGGGTCCATGTTTTGGCGTCTATCTCGAGACCCTATGTAACCCATCATGTAAAAACACATGCTAGTGTTACCCTGATCCACGTTTTGGCCTATATCTCGATACCCTAGTCTCTGTACTAAAGCACTCATCAACAGCTTTCTTTTGATATCCATATTCTATAAGCACATTCTAGGGGTACCCGGGTCCACGTTTTGGCCCATATCTCGAGATCCTAGTCACCCAGGGGTATGAAAATTACCCTCTACTAAAGCACTCATCAACAGCTTTCATTTGATATCCATATTCTATAAACACATTCTAGGGGTACCCGGGTCCACGTTTTGGCCCATATCTCGAGACCCTAGTCACATTCTATCTCTTTTTTCAGTCTCCTCCTCTCTTTTCTCTTCTCTCAAGTTTTTCTAATTTTTCTTCATCTCTTATTGCCAGTCCCAGATAGTGGTATGTATTTTGTTCCAGTCCCATTCCGAGTCTCAGTCTCAGTCCCAGGTCGTCTCTGGTCTACTTCCCGGAAAAAAGCATCGTAAATACTAATATAGGCAAATTTATAAACCAAATTTCAGACAAATCGAATAGGACGTATGTAAATAGGTATGTGGGTATTATTAATTCATGTCTTTATTTCGGCTTCGCATGCATACTTATCAGTTTTGCCAGGTTGATGCGACTAAATCGAATACCACAATGAAAATTACTTTAAAGCTCTCAGCAACAGCTTTCATTTGATATCCATAATACACACATATTCTAGGGGTATCCGGGTCCATGTTTTGGCCTCTATCTCGGGACCCTATGTAACCCATCATGTAAAAACACATGCTAGTGTTACCCTGATCCACGTTTTGGCCTATATCTCGATACCCTAGTCCCTGTACTAAAGCACTCATCAACAGCTTTCTTTTGATATCCATATTCTATAAGCACATTCTAGGGGTACCCGGGTCCACGTTTTGGCCCATATCTCGAGATCCTAGTCACCCAGGGGTATGAAAATTACCCTCTACTAAAGCACTCATCAACAGCTTTCATTTGATATCCATATTCTATAAACACATTCTAGGGGTACCCGGGTCCACGTTTTGGCCCATATCTCGAGACCCTAGTCACCCAGGGGTATGAAAATTACCCTCTACTAAAGCACTCATCAACAGCTTTCATTTGATATCCATATTCTGCAAACACATTCTAGGGGTACCCGGGTCCACGTTTTGTCCTATATCTCGAGACCCTGTGAGTCGATCGCAATCAAACCTATGTGCGAACCACCGCGGTATACGCAACTTATGTGAAAGTTTGAACAAAATCGACCGAATAGTTTTTGGTTCTATAAGCCTCACACAAACAGACATTCATTTTTATATATATAGAGATAACACCATGAATATTGACTTTATGTGTGTGAAACAATCGACCGCGATAAGCAGTCAAGGAAAGCGACTAGTGTCACATGCCCCCAGCCTTCGGATTCTTCTAGCGAACATATTTTTTTTTTAATCGGTGTAACTCTCAGTATCTTAAACTAGACCAATAATATTTCGTTTATAAGTCTAAACGATTTTGAGAAATGAGTGGAATCCATTCGAAACTATTTCGGAACTGTCTTCAGATAATGTGAGCGTTCATTTTCGCCATTTTTGCGAAAAATTCGGCAACATTTTCAGGCTAATCTGTGCGGTTTTTTCAGGATCATTCGTATCTAATATTCAGACTATTTGTTTTTATGAAATATGTATGTGCATATTCGATTATTAAAGCTCTGAACTTTGGTATCTCCTCATTTTTTAATCCCTAATGAGTCAGCAAGTCCAACAGTACCGTCAGATTTAAAAATGACTCTCGTTGTCTCTTAGCTGTTGAAAGTGAAACAAGTGAGGTCTTTTAATTGATAAGTTCAGCATTTTGCGAGACTCCTAACTTTTTAGTCAAACTAAACTCATCGGCTATTTTTTCCACAACACACATGCAGATTTACTTGTAACGATTTCATTATAAGTATACCAGATTAATGGTGGCCGATAATAGTGATCCTGATAAAAGACCTGCCATTCCCTAACCCTTGGTTCTCGGCGCTAAATCCTACTTCAACTTATATGCTTTTCTAAAGAACTACACATTTATTCATGACATTGTACTAGAAATAATTGAGATACTAATATATTCTTACCAAGTGTACATAATAAATATTTCACTTTCACTTCGTCAGCTAAAATCTGCAGATATCGAACGGTACCAAGCCAAATATAATCCTATTACAGCCTCTTTACATACTTTGTGTAATACATTCTCGTTTTATATATTTCCCTTGCCGTCACTCAAAATCCCATCCTGCCTTTCACTGACAAAATCATTCTATAAAAGCAAATTGGTATTTTTTCGTATATTTGTTATATTTGGAAATATGCTTATACATACTAGAGGTTTACGCCGATCACTTTATCGGCGGCGGCGGCGTAAGCGGCGCGCCGGCGTACGCCGGTGTTCTTACTTTAAAAAGCTTGATATTGGAATTGGTCTCTTTTTAATGTCATTATTGCTGTTTTTTTGCCTAGCAACTGGCAATTAGAAAACACATTTGTTTCGGCTGTTTTAAGAGCTACATTTCCCGATGTGCGAACAGTAGCAATCCCGACCACCAATCGCTACCACGTCTCCTGACCCTCACACCATATGCCATCACAGAAGCTATAGGACTGCGACTTCGAACTCATACCTTCGTTGACGTCACTTTCCTAGAAGCTCTAGGTGTAGCTCCGAAGAGTTTCCAACGGATGCTTTTGTTGCGCTATGCTGCCGAGCTACACCAGAGAAACACCTTGAAACGTTAGGGAGCGACTATTCGGCCAAGGATGCCGTCCTCGAAATCATAAGCAGTCTATGTGGATATCATTACGTAACTCATGGGTGAAAATCGTATAATCCTTCGCGCATCTACATAATTAAAATTTTACCAGGACCCTGGATAAAATTTTTAAAATGTAGACCAAAGTTTGCAGACGTTTGTGTTTACAACATTGATTTCGATGGTCTTCGTTAAATCAAAACGATATTTTAGAATGAATGTCGACCGATTTTAAGTTGAAAGATGTTAACTGCTGTTTTCCGGCCTTTAAAAGAGCTCATTATGGATGATCGCGCTTCAGTTTTCAGACTAGTTCGACTGTTGACTACACACGGTCATTAGTTCGACTGTCTTGGGAAAGCTTTTGCTTCACCACTTTGAATGTTCTTGCGAAGGACAAAGCCTCACCTGGTAAATATATGTACCTACGTATTCACATTTGTAAAAGGAGCCGTAACGTGTAGGTGATATTTAAACTTGGTTGATGGTTGTGATTCACTCCAAGGGACTAATTTTGGATAGGACCGCCAACTTTAGGAAATGTCAAACCGGGACACTTGGGTGTTGAAGGATGAAGTGTGAGAATCAAAATTAACATTTCAGACGCTATTATAGTTTCGCAAATAAACAACAGATGTTTGAATGTAAGCCCCAGTGATTTTTCAAACCCTTCTCATACGTATGTACATATATCCACAACTTAAATATGAGGTGAGAAACATTTCAAAGGAGTGTTTATGCCCCTAGAATCTACTAAAAAATTTTGCATCACTGATTTCGTTTATTCTTTCAGCCAATCTGGATATAAATTTTTTTTTAAAAATCGGCACTTTTTTCGGGTAATTTGCTTTTTTTAACTTGAGGACAATTTGAAAACATGTTCGCCTTGGGTCATTTTATTTGAAATCATTGTTCATTATTAATTTTCGAAAAAAATATGCAAATTGAGCATATAAAGTTATTATTTACCTTTTTTAGTGTTTTGTTTTAATAACTTGCGCCTTTTAATATACCTTTAACGCCTGTTTTTATACCTTTCATGAAAATGAAATGGTATATTACCTTTGGCACGAATCTCAAAATTGTAAGTCCTTAAAGGAAAATAGACAGACCCACCATTAAGTATACCGAAATAATCAGGACGAAGAGCTGAGTTGATTTAGCCATGTCCGTCTGTCCGTCTGTCTGTTTGTATGCAAACTAGTCCCTCAATTTTTGAGATATCTTGATAAAATTTGATAAAATTTGGTGATCGGGTGAATTTAGGTGTCCGATTAGACATTTTTCTTAACCGGCCGGATCGGACCACTATATATATATCCTCCATACAATCGATTTTCCAGAAAACGAGGATTTTTGTGATATCTTTTTCAATTTATCAGATTGAAGCTTCAAACTTCACCATATGCTTTCGTATATTGCACATATTGTTGTCTGAAAAAATGGAAGAGATCGGTCGTATATATAGTATATATCCCCACAACCGATTGTTCAGATAAGAAACTTTTCGTAATTACTGCCCCATTTTAACAGCTAAAAGCTTCAAATTTCACCAAATGCATACATATGTAGCATATACTGTTGTCTGAAAAACTCATAGAGGTCGGTGGTATATATAGTATTGTGACGAATATGAGTGACACTAAGTGATACTCACATCCCTAGTCTGATGCTAATTAAATGAAGTTACAACAACAATAAAGCAGACAGTCACTTGTATCTACATAAACGAATCAATCATTATGTCTACACATATGTACGTACACGCAGCTGAGACGCAACGCACAACCACATGCATAGATCTGAGATACTCCCGAAAGTATGCAATGAGAGAAGCTCTAAAATCGTGCAATTGTAGTTACAGCTGAGAAATTTGATAGCTGATGGCCAACTAGTACATTCTGGAAATGGAAGCGCCTAGAAGATGCGAACGAGGAAATCAGAGAGTATAAAAGGCAACAACAGTCGAGGCGCAATAATTCAGTTTGATTTAAGCGTTCCATCTGTCGAGTAGTAGCAGTGTTATTTTTGAAAGTACTTTAATAAAGGCCATTTTGCATTACTAAATAGAGGTGTTATTTATTCAACAGTTTAGTGATTCGAACTTAGCAGAAGGTCGCAAATAAGAGGATTTGCAGTAAATTCGATACAGTATATACCCCATATGAACTGTCATTGTTGCCCCATTTTTACGGCTAGAAGCTTCAAATTTCATCAAATGCTTAAGTTTACGTCATATACTGTTGAAATCCGCGATTCGTAGTCACAGTTTTTACAAGCAGACCACAAAAAAGTGAAACTTTGCATCGATAAGTCTTAAATAAATAAAACATATAAATAAATGTAAGGTGCGATAACCTCCGAAGAGATCTAAGGCCAAGCTTCTCTTCCAATTTGTGTCGTGCTCCTATTTTTTCCTACAAATTGGCGGGATGGGACCTACTTGTTTAATGCCGAACGGCATCTGCAAGTCAGATGAGTTTTCACTGAGAGCTTTTCATGGCAGAAATACACTCGTAGTGCTTGCCAAACACTGCCGAGGGGCGACTCCGCTTAGAAAAATTTTCTTCTAATTGAAAAAACTTGTTTCTAAAGTTTTTGATGTTGCTTTTTCCGGGGCGTGAACCCAGGATCTTCGCTGTGGTGGGCGGAGCACGCTACTATCAACAGTCTTAAACATTCGGCGGCGGCGTGCCAAAAACGACCAAAATCGGCGGCGGCGGCGTTTATCTACGGCGTTTATCGACGGGGTATATCTCTAATTCATACATATGTATGTGTGTATGTTTTTATACTCAGTTGAGCAGAGCTCACAGAGTATACTAAGTTTGATTGGATAACGGTTGGTTGTACAGGTATAAAGGAATCGAGATAGATATAGACTTCCATATATCAAAATAATCAGGATCGAAAAAAAAATTGATTGAGCCATGTCCGTCCGTCCGTCCGTCCGTTAACACGATAACTTGAGCAAATTTTGAGGTAAATTGATGAAATTTGGTATGTAGGTTCCTGAGCCCTCATCTCAGATCGCTATTTAAAATGAACGAAATCGGACCATAACCACGCCCACTTTTTCGATATCGAAAATTTCGAAAAACCGAAAAAGTGCGATAATTCATTACCAAAGAAAGCTAAAACGATGAAACTTGGTAGATGGGTTGACCTTGTGGCACAGGATAGAAAACTAGTAAAATTTTGGACAATGGGCGTGGCACCGCCCACTTTTAAAAGAAGGTAATTTAAAACTTTTGCAAGCTGTAATTTGGCAGTCGTTGAAGATATCGTTATGAAATTTGGCAGGCACGTTACTCTTATTACTATATGTACGCTTAATAAAAATTGGCAAAATCGGAGAAGTAAAATTTTAACAAAAAATTTTATGTCTTTACAGTATATAAGTAATGTATGTCAACATTCAACTCCAGTAATGATACGGTGCAACAAAATACAAAAATAAAAGAAAATTTCAAAATGGGCGTGGCTCCGCCCTTTTTCATTTAATTTGTCTAGGATACTTTTAATGCCATAAGTCGAACAAAACTTTACCAATCCTTTTGAAATTTGGTAGGGGTATAGATATTATGACGTTATGAGAAAGGGCGAAATCGGTTGAAGCCACGCCCAGTTTTTATAAACAGTCGTCCGTCTGTCCTTCCGCATGGCCGATAACATGATAACTTGAGCAAAAATCGACATATCTTTACTGAACTTAGTTCACGTACTTATCTGAACTCACTTTATCTTGGTATAAAAAATGAACGAAATCCGACTATGACCACGGCCACTTTTTCGATATCGAAAATTACGAAAAATTAAAAAAATGCCATAATTCTATACCAAATACGAAAAGAGGGATGAAACATGGTAATTGGATTGGTTTATTGACGCGAAATATAACTTTAGAAAAAACTTTGTAAAATGGTTGTGATACCTACCATATTAAGTAGAAGAAAATGAAAAAGTTCTGCAGGGCGAAATAAAGAACCCTTGAAATCTTGGCAGGTATTACATATATAAATAAATTAGCGGTATCCAACAGATGATGTTCTGGGTCACCCTGGTCCACATTTTGGTCGATATCTGGAAAACGCCTTCACATACACAACTACCACCACTCTCTTTTAAAGCTCTCATTAATACCTTTAATTTGATACCAATATCGTACAAACACATTCTAGAGTCAACCCTGGTCCACCTTTATGGCGATATTTCGAGACGGCGTCCACCTATAGAACTAAGGCCCACTCCCTTTTAAAATACTCATTAACACCTTTCATTTGATACCAACATCGTACAAACAAAGTCTAGAGTCACCCCTGGTCCATCTTTATTGCGATACCTCGAAAAGGCGTCCACCTATAGAACTAAGGCCCCCTCCCTTTTAAAATACTCATTAACACCTTTCGTTTGATACCCATATTATACAAACGTATTCTAGAGTCACCCCTGGTCCACCTTAATGGCGATATCTCGAAAAGGTGACCACCTATACAACTACCACCACTCACTTTTAAACCCCTAATTAATACCTTAAATTTGATACCCATATCGTACAAACACATTCTAGAGTCACCCCTGGTCCACCTTTATGGCGATATTTCGAGACGGCGTCCACCTATAGAACTAAGGCCCACTCCCTTTTAAAATACTCATTAACACCTTTCATTTGATACCCATATCGTACAAACAAATTCTAGAGTCAACCCTGATCCACCTTTATGGCGATATCCCTTAATGGCGTGCACCTATAGAACTATGGCCCACTCCCTCATAAAATACTCTTTAATGCCTTTCATTTGATACACATGTCATACAAACACATTCCAGGGTTTCCCTCGGTTCATTTTCCTACATGGTTATTTTCCCTTATGTTGTCACCATAGCTCTCAACTGAGTATGTAATGTTTGGGTACAACCGAACTTAACCTTCCTTACTTGTTACGAGTGTAGCTGGTTTAAGATTACTGACATTGTTAGTCAGTTGGTTAGTATGTTAGTCACAGGTATAAAGGAATCGAGATAGATATAGACTTCGATATATGAAAATCATCAGTATCGAAAAAAAATGTGATTGAGCCATGTCCGTCCGTCCCTCCGTCCGTCCGTCTGTCCGTTAACACGATAACTTGAGTTAATATTGAGATATCTTCACCAAATTTGGTACACGAGCTTATCTGGACCCAGAATAGACTGGTATTGAAAATGGGCGAAATCGGATGATAACCACGCCCACTTTTTATATATATAACATTTTGGAAAACACAAAAAACCTGCTTATTTAATAAATAATACACCTAAAATGTTGACATTCGACGTGTGGACTGATAGTGAGGCCCTTGATAAAAATTTAAAAGAAAAATTTTAAAGTGGGCTTGGCACCACCCACTTCTAATAAAATCAATTTTACAAATATTACTAATCATAAATCAAAAATCGTTAAACCTATCGTAACAAAATTCGGCAGAGAGGTTGCATTTACTATAAGGAATCCTTTCAAGAAAAATTAACGAAATCGGCTAAGGACCACGCCCACTTTTATATCAAAGATTTTTAAAGGGTCGTGGACGAATAAAATAAGCTATATCTTTGCAAAAAAGAGCTTTATATCAATGGTATTTCATTTCCCAAATGGCTTTGTAACAATAAATAGGAAAAACTTCAAATTTTAAAAAATGGGGGTGGCGCCGCCCCTTTTATGACTAAGCAATTTTCTATGTGTAGGGAGCCATAACTCGAAGAAAAATTAGTTGAGAATAAAACCATATGTATATGTATTATTGCGCAGCCTTGTAACACTATTGAGCACACAAAACAAACAACAACAGCATTTCAAGTGTACAGCTGGGTATTTAATGTTCGGTTTCACCCGAACTTAGACTTCCTTACTTGTTTTTATACTCACTTGAGCAGAGCCCACAGAGTATATTAACTTTGATTGGATAACGGTTGGTTGTACAGGTATAAAGGAATCGAGATAGATATAGACTTCCATATATCAAAATCATCAGTATCGAAAAAAAATTTGATTGAGCCATGTCCGTCCGTCCGTCCGTCTGTCTATAAGGTTCATCTTATGAACCTCTTTGGAAGCCACTCACCTTTGGGCTACTAGACCCACGTGCAGACTTTTAGTGTCCAAATAAATTGGTCCTATTTAGGTTTTTGTTTGTTTATTTATGTTGTATTTGAGTTTGTTTATTACAATAAACAATTTGTAAACTTTACACCTAATTTTAGTTTGTTTTATTTATATTGTCTTTTAACTTAGTTCAATTAAATATCTTTGTTTTTTATTTCCGCACTTAGTTCGTGTTTTTTCTTGGTGTCGTCAAATTTATAATGAATATTCAGAGCCGAATTGCTCTGTCTTCAAGTTGTTCCCCACCCGTGGGTAGACAACGGGTGTTGCAGCAACTTGAACACAGGGTGACATTTTATTATTTATTAGGGCTCTGTTACATCATCCTTTTTGGGGAAAAGAAGAATTGACAAAGTGATCAATTTTGTCACATTCTTCTTTGGCCAAAAACTTATAAAAATTGTTGCGAACAAACGAATATATATTTTTATTAGGGTATACCTCCCCTTTTTAATTCGTTGGTTCGGAACCATTTTAAGTATTAATTGAAAAAAGATTTTATAAATCGAATACTCAAATTGTAGTTACATTTTTATGGTTCATTGTTACTTAAATAAAAGGTATACATATTAATAATATTTTAATTTACGACAAAATATGTTGAATGTTTTTTTTTGTAAATATTTGTGTTTTATATATTCAATTTAAAGTTTTACATTTCTATTACATATTAAATATGTATTTTTTGTGTTATGAACAATTTTTATGAAATAGGTTGTTTTTTTTTTTGAATATACAAAATTTTTGTGCTATGTTTTTTTTTTTCAGTTTTGAGCCTTCGTGGCTGATTAAACGCTACTTAAAAAAAATTTTGGATTTTTTCAATCAAATTTAAAGTAAAAGTATTGAAGTAATGTTAATTTACTTTACTTAGGCGGTTTTTATGTACTACTTTTTCTTTGTTTTTAACTTCATCGAAAATAGTTACGTTAATTTTGGTTATAATAAACGGACCTTGATAAATATTTTCGTGTTTATGATGTGGTTCTTTTTGTAAAAGTACTTTATCTCCGATTTTTACAATTAAAGGTCGTGCCCTTTTATCGTACAGATCTTTACTTTGTAATTTATTTTTATTAATTAGATTTTGTGCCATTTTGTGTGCTTTCTGCATCCTAAACTTGACTTCTTTGGCAGAGTTTTCGACATTATAAATTGGGTCAATTGTTTCTTTTGTCAATTCATTAGGCAAAGTTGCCTTTTTCCCAAAAACTAACTCGAAAGGAGAAAATTGATTGTCGAAAACTGTGCTACTCGTAGTGATGTGTAGGAAAGTAAAATATTTTAAATAAACATCCCAATCAGAAAAATTATCTTTTAAATATGCACGTAAGTATTCATTAAAAACTCTATGATTTCGTTCAATCGTGCCAACAGTTTCGTGATGGTATGCAGTTGAAAAATTATGTTCAATATTTAGAAGTTTAGTTAATTCTTCGAATAATTCATTTTTAAATTCAGTACCTAAATCTGATTTTATGGCATTCATTGTGCCGTATGTTAAAATGAATTCTTCAAAAATTGCTGAAGCGATTGTTTTTGGCGATTTGTCTGGCACAGCGACTGTTACCAGGTATTTAGTCATGTCGCAAATCATGGTAAGTGCGAACTTGTTACCATATTTGGACTCAGGTAGGGGACCTATTGTGTCAATTACTAGTATGTCAAATGGTTTACAAGGAGTTGGTGTTAAAACAAGTTTTTCTTTTGTTTTGGGCTTAACCTTGTTTAAGAGACAATCTTTACAATTTTTGATATATTTCGATATATCACGAGTCATGTTCTTCCAATAAAATTTTGTTCGCAATTTTGCGTAAAGTCTTTTCATTCCGCAATGTCCACCAGAAATTGGATCATTATGGTAAGTTTTCATTAGCTTTAATTTTGTATCTTCGTCTGTTACTGTCTCCACTGGATCTGTTAATATAATTTCTAATGATTTTAAAATTTTATTTCCAATATTTTTGAAATTTGTAATAGTATAATGTTCGAACATAATATCGTTTTTAGGCCATTCAATTTGCTTAATTTTGCGTTTGCCGGCTTCTGATTCAGGCCTCGAAAGTAATTTCTCTAAAGTCATTATTTCGTTAACAAGCGCAAAACTAAGTAACTCGAGTTTCTTATGTTTAATATGCGCAAAAATTCTTAAATTTGTTGTTTTATTATTTTTATCGTAAGTAATTGCAGATCTTATTCGTGGAACTTTTTTCGAAAAATTAAATGAAAATTTGTCGTAGACATGTAAAGTAAGTTGTCTTTCGTCGTTTTTGTCTGTTTTAATATGAAGATTATTGTCGTTTTGCCCTTTTGTCATTGATCTTGTCTGAACTGCTAAAATTTGTTTGTTCGATTCCTTGATCTCGTCGATTGTAATACGCGATAGTGCATCAGCAGCAACGTTTGATTTACCCTTTATGTAAACTATAGTAAAGTTATATTCTGCTAGTTCTAATCTTATTCTTGAAAGTTTTGAAGATGGGTCTTTCATATTGAATAAGTATACTAGAGGTCTATGATCTGACTTTACAATAAAATGGGTGCCATAAACGTATGGTCGAAATTGCTTGATTGCAAAGTAAATAGCTAAAAGCTCTAATTCTATAATGGATTTTTTCTGTTCGGCTTTATTAAATGCTTTAGAAGCGAAACAAATTGGTAAATCACTACCTTGTTGTTCTTGACTCAAAATAGCGCCACATCCAGTTGTGGAAGCATCAACAGTAATAATGAATTGTTTGGCTGAACATTTGTGACCTAAAAACGTAACTCCTGGTCGTAGAAAGTTGTATTTATTTGAGTTAAGTTTGAGATTGAAAGACCTACAAGTATCGAAGACTTTTGAAAGATTTTTAATATGGTGTGCTATGACGATAATATCGTCGACGTACAAAAATGCGACGTTGGGTGGTATACCCGAAAAAGCTATTGTCATCATTCGTGAGAATGAATTAGGTGCTACATTGAAACCGAATGGAAGCACTTTCCATCTAAATGCGCCGACCGAGGTGCTGAAAGAAGTAATGTCACGTGAGTCAGGATGCAAGGGGATTTGATGAAATCCTGAAAAAGATCTAAATTGGAAAAATATTTTGCTCTACCGAGATTGTCTAAAATATCGTCAACTCTAGCTAATGGAAATTTATCAGCAATGAGTTTTTTGTTTACTGCGCGAAAATCTACGCACATACGATAAGCTTTTTGACCACTAGTATCTTTCTTTGGGACTACAATCAAAGGACTATTGTAATTCGAATAACTGGGTTCAATCAAATCGTTGTCTAACAATTTATTTACTTGGCGATTTTTTCTTCGCGTTGAGAGTATGGCAATCTATAGTTTTTAACATATACCGGCTCGTTGTCTGTCAGTCTTAATTTTTGCTCGTAAAAGTTGTTTAAAGTCATTTTGTCCGTGTCAAGAGCGAAAATGTCGGCATAATCTATGCAAAGGTCAATTAATTTACTATGAGCATGTTGAGGTATTTGATTTTTTAAAATTGAAATAAGTTTTTTCGTTCGTTTGTCTTCTGTTTCTGTCTTGTTTATTGTATAAACATTGTAGTTTGAAAGTTTTTCTGTTCGGATGCTGTTACTTTTTACATATTTGACATCATCCGTGGTGTTTATGACTTTAATTATCGGATTGCTGGAATTAACAATACACTTAGCTGTGAAAACACCTTTTTCAATTTCCTGCGAGTCCACGAAAAGTTGTTCGGTTGAATCTCCTAAATCAAAAAGTCTGAATATTTCACATCTTGGCGGAATGATACAACTGTCGCTTTCTGTTCCGTGTAGGATTGGTATCGCGACTTTTTCATTACCTACCCAAAAGGAAATACTATTTCTTTCATAAATAATAACGCATTTGTTAATTTTTTCTTTACCCAGTATGCCATCGGATTGAATATTAAAGTCTTCTTTTACTACATGTAAAGTATGTCTAATAGCAAAGTTAGAAAAATTTAAATTTGCTGTAATTTTACCTAAAGTAGAAACTGAATTAGAAGTGACACCGGTAATGTTAATAATGTCGTTCGTATTTAAGGAAATATTTCTGTCTAAACATGACATCTTTATTAAATAAATGTCCGCTTGAGTGTCTACTAAGAAAGAACAAAATTTTTGTGACTCGTTAAGTTGTAATTCAATGAAATCAGAGTAATTTAAATTTGAACAATAGATGCCTATTGGTGAGGGAAGTTCGCTTACTGGCTTAGTTCGTCCTCCCCCAGTGTTCGTTCCTGAGGGGCGCTGGCGTTTAAAGCGCGAACGTTTGCGTTTCTACCTCTACCGTTAGATGATCTAGAATTGTTACCTCTATTGTTACTGCTGTTTGTATTTGAATTGGAATTTTGACGTATATTATTATTGTTGTTATTTTGGTATCTATTTCTGTTATCATAGCGATATCTCTGATTATTGTTACCGTTATAGTTACTATTATATGAAGATGAACTATTATTATTTCTATAACCAGTATAGCTGCGATTTGGGTAAAAACCTCGATAACTACCACGTGAATTTCTAAATGTACTGTTACCACGTGATCGTAAAGCTAGAACCTGACGTTCAGTTACTTCGTTGTTTTGTTCTACAAGTAATTTTGCTACTACGTCTTTCGGATCAGTAAATGCCGTTGAGGCTAAAATGGTTTTTACTAAATTGGATTTTGCGTTTAAACGACACACATTAACAGTTTGTTCGACTGCCATTTCATGAGCTTTCGCTTGAGTGATCCCTTCAATAATAAGAGACCGCTCAAGTGAGTCAGCTAAATCTTCAACTTTTTTTGCAAAATGTGTATAATTGTTACCGTTAACGTGCAACGCTGCAATTCTCCCTGCTACAACTTTCGAGTTGTCCGGTCTGATCCTATTACGTAGAGCTGTTATAATTTCATTGACTGAAGTTACTTGTGTTGGTATTGCTTCACGGGCTTTACCCTCTAATTTTGATTTTAAGAACGCTATAAATGTATCATTTAAATCTGCAGTAGCGAATTGTTCAAGTAATGCAATTTTGTCTATAAAAGAATCAAGTGCTAGAGGATCACCACTGTAATTTTCTCTAATAGAATTAGCACATATGTTAATGAAAATTCTCTTTTCCTCAGGTGTTGCCATGATTTGATCGTTAAGATCTGGAGCTGAATTAGCAGAAGGTGAGGCCACGTTTGTACTATTTGGATAGTTAAGATCTGATTTTAAAGTAGAAGAAGTTGAAGTTAATATTTCACTATTTGAATCGTTAAGATTTGAAACTAAATTTGAAGTTAAATTTTTAATGGAAGAATTTTCGAAGCCTAGGAAATCTGCTGACAACGATAATTTATTTTCCTGTTTGGTGACTTTTTCGGTCGAAGATGAAGTTAAACTTTCGTATCTTGAGGCTGATTTATCGGAATCGGATTCTGAATCTGAAGTTTTTTGCACTCGCTTACCACTTCTAAGGTTGTACATATGAAATTAATGAAGCACCTGTTTGAATGTTGAATTTATATTTGAAGCTGAAGTGTTGAGGAAAAAGAGAAAAAAAAAAATTTTGTACAAAGGGAACTGATTTACAGTTGAATAGTCCCTAAAGAAATATTTAACAATTTATTAGAAGAATTAATTGAAACTGCTGTATTTGTATGTAAAATCTGTAAAAAGTAATTGATTTTAAAATGGCTCAAAAGTATGTAAGTATTAATTGGTAAAACATCCGCTTTATTCAAAAAAATCTTAATTTGGTTTTTCACGGAACCACCGCATGTATTAAAAATTGAATTGGTTTTTCACGGAACCACCGCAAGTTAAGTACGTACTTTCGATTTTAAATAAAACAATATACTTTATTTGTATCTATATGTACTTTAATGAATTCTAAACTGAAGTTCATATGCTTCAGTGTAATAGAAGACTAACTTATTTCTATGCTTAATCGTCTATTTATATGCTCTGGTTTCTTTTGTTTAGTGGCTGCTGATAATGTTCAAAAAAAGGATCTTGCTGATAATGTTTAAGTAGAAATCTTATCTATGCTTACAATGGTTGAATAGGAATCTTTTGTTCGCTGATAATATTTTATTTGGTTTTGTTTATGTTTTGTTTATGTTTGTATTTGGTTTATGTTTAAATAGAAATCTTATCTTTGCTTACAATGTTTTGGTTTCTGATAATGGTTAATAGATAGATAGATAATGTTTAAAGAGGACCATACTTTTTATGTAAACTACTGATTCTATATCATACATGGGATGATGTTATCGGTGCAGTAGTGTATTTTCTGTTGCACTAACTCTCCTCCCTCTTAAAATTAAATGTCCTCATTTACAATTTGGACTCTAGTAATTTTTGTTTTCTTTCTTCATGGTCTTTTTGACATTGTATTAGTGCTCTTTGATAAAGTATATTCCTTCTCCTTACTCTAAATTCTAATAATAGTTTGGTTATTGTGATTAATAGGGTTATAATTAATATAGTTATAAATGTAGTCTTGATTGGATTTTGTTCAATTGGTACAAATATGGATAATATTTCGTCTAGATTATTGAACTTGTATTCTGATTAAGATTCTAAGTATTCTAAGATATCTAGATTTTCTTTATGCTTTTTATGGAGTATTTTTACCATAGTTTCCCTAATGTTTATATATACTTCGTTATTTAATGTTATATTGGTTTAGAAATAAATTGAAAAATCTCCATCTAAAATCTCGTTGTTTAATATATTCAATCCGCTAATAATAATGTTTCCGTTACCATAATTAATAAAGGGTGGATTCTTTTCTTTTATCATTTTACATTGAGCATTATTTTTCTCTAATATTTGTATTGTACATCCGTCCTTTTTATTCTGCTTACATATAGTTTGATCTATAAAATCTTTACATTTATTGATTCTTACGTATTGATTTCCTTTACATAAAGCAATATTTTTATCCATAACTAATTTTCCTTTTTTTGAAGCTAATGAGTGGATGTAGAATTGTTCACATTTTTCTTTGATTTTTGGGTATTTGTAAACTGTTACAAAGTTTTGTTTGAATTTAACAATTTTAATTTCTGCATATTCTAAAATATTTATGGTTAAAACATTTGTTTTTTCTTTCGCAATGATTTCTGTAATTTCTTCTAAGTCCAATGAAGTTGACAGGAAGTTGTTATTTTTTGCTAAATTAATTGTAGTTAGCAGAGTATTAAGTTCATTGTAGACTTCTGTGAGTATTAATTTTTCAGAGAAATCCTTGGGGTTTAATTTGTTTAACATTTTTTCGAAATTACTATTTATTATTTTTTGTTTATTGTGTCCCTCAATTAGTTGATTGATTCTTGTCTGTATCTCTACTTCATCATCGTGGTCTGGTGTACCTGTTATCCATTTTAATATTGTCCCTAAAGCGTTTAATCCTCTTTTAAATCTATTAACTGGATTAATCTGTTTTATTAATATTTCAATTTTTCGGTGTAATATTTTCACTTCAGGATTTGAATCTAAATTATATTTTGAGTTTAATATATTTTGGTAAGGTGTTAATATTCTAGTTAAATTTGTAATATGATATAAATAATCATAGCTATCAAATATAAAAGCTGGATTCGTTTCTATTAATATATAATCTTTTCCTTTCAGGTCTGTAATACTTGTGTCTGAACTAATTCTGTTTATGCACAGCAAGATTATTATTATTGTGAGATTCATTTCTAGTTCGTACGGATGTTATCTTTGTGCATTATTCTTTTATCAGTTGTTGTGACTGTTTTACCGTTATCCTGTTCAATTATTTTTTTCATAAATCTATCGTGTTTTTTATTTCTTCGGCTTCTCTTAACGTAAATAATATCACCTTTCTCGTAAATAATTTGTTTGTTCGGTGCCTTCTGTTGGGTGATATCTCTTTCTTGCTTATAACGAATTCTGTTTCTGATGACTGTATAGTCGTATCTTCCCCTGTTGAAAAAAACGTCCTCGGGTTTATGTCCTGTGACCGAGTGAATGGTTTTATTGTACTGTCGTACTGCTTCGAATATTACCTCTTCGTGTTTACCTTTGGTTTCCTTTACTAGTAAGTTAGTTATCTCCACTATTGTGCTGTGCGTCCGCTCTACTTGACCGTTCGTTGTCGAATGTTGTGGTGGCACTGCTGTGTGCTGTATATGTAGTCGATCGTATAAGGATTTTGCTACTACATTAACATATGTCGGGTCGTTATCAGTTGTTAGGTTCGTTGCGTATGGGAATATTTGGGATAGTATTTCATTCAAATATATGTATGAGTTTTTCTTATCTGGTATTTTTCTTATATAGCAGAATTTTGAGTATCTATCTACTGTAGTTATATATATTTGGTTGTCCATAAAAAATTTATCCATGTGCAGATGTGTACCTACTTCATTTGGTATTGGTGTTTTTCCGTAAAGTAATTTATTAGGACGTCTGTCGTATTTACATTTTTTACATATCTCACATATTTGTGCTGCCTTCTTTGCCATATCTCGCATGTTAGGCCAGTAATAGCTCTCAGACAGTTCTTTTATATTATTTCTATAATTTCTATGTGCTCTTCTGTGTATTTGTTCAACTATCTCATTCTGTTCATTTTCGTCAGTGATGTCTCTGACTAATGCATTTGTTATTACAAAAGTAGCGGTTGGGAAAGTTTGTACTAGTGTAGTTTTTATTTTGTATAGAATTTCTTCGGTAGTGATTATGGCGTTAATATTGTTTGGGTGTAGTACGCCTTTAATATCACTTATCAATTGTTCTATAGTTGTGAAGTATATGGTATGTCTAAATTTTCCGAATATATTTTTACTTTCTATTCTTACTAATCCATTGTTAGTTTGGATAATAATTTGATTATTAAAATGGTTTAAGCTAGTGCCTACCCTTCTTATGGTTTCAGTGGGTGAGCTGAGTTGAGAGTGCTGCGATTCTGAGTCGGTTAATTGATTAATTTGTTGCCGACTTAGTGCATCCGCAACGATGTTTTGAGAACCTGGTTTGTATACCAATTTGGCCCCGTATTCTTCTATTTGGTTTTTCCACCTTTTTAGTTTATTATTAGGGTTCTTCTCTGAAATAGAGTAGGTTAAGGACTGATGATCCGTATGGATTGTAAGGTCTGATCGTCCATATAAATAGTTTCTGAGTTTTTGTAGTGCACAAATTATGGCTAATAACTCTTTTTCGTTTGTGCTATATTTTTGTTCCGTCTCGCTTAGTGTTCTGGATATAAAACAAATGGGATTTCTACCTTGGGATAACACAGCTCCTATGGCAAAATTACTTGCGTCCGTGGTTAAATCAAAGGGTTTATTGAAATCGGGTTGAAAGAGTTCGACTTGTGCTTGTAATTCCTTTTTTAATATATTCATCGCTTTTATGGCTTCCTCATCTAATTTTATTTGCATTCTTTCACTTTGCTTTTTCTTTACGATACCGTTTTCTCCTCTTAAAAACAATGTTAGGGGTTTGGTAATCTTGGCGTAGTCTTTGATGAATTTTCTATAATATCCTGCTAGCCCTAAAAATTATCTTAATTCTTTCAGATTCATAGGCACAGGGTAGTTTTTTATGGTCTCAATTTTTTGTGGGTCTACAGTTAGTCTGTTATGTTTAATAATATGTCCCAAATATTCAGTGCTGTCTTTGAAAAAATGAGATTTTTCATATGAAATCTTCATATTTGCTTGACGCAGTGCATTTATAACAATTCTTATGTGTTCCATATGTTCATCATGTGAGGATGAATATATTAACACATCGTCTATATATACATGTACGAATTTTCCTATGTAATTTCTTAATATGTCATCTACGCATCTTTGAAATATTGAAGGTGCATTCTTTAGTCCAAACGGCAGCCTTAAGAATTCATATTTTGCTCCGTTTATGCTAAAGGCTGTCTTTTCGGTGTCTGACTCCTTGATTTTTATCTGATGGAAACCTGCTTCCAAATCTAGGGTTGTAAAAACAGTTGCTTTACCTAAATTCTGTATTGTCATGTTGACATCAGGTATGGGATATCTATCGGTAATGGTTTCGCTATTCAATATCTGGAAGTCTATGACCATTCTTCTCTTAGGGTTTCCTAACTCGTCAGTTCCTTTCTTTGGTACAGTCCAAACGGGTGAGTTTTAGGGAATCTTACTGGGTTTAATTATATTATTCTCTAGCATTTTATTTATTTCTTTATTTATGAAATTATTGTCTGAAAAGGGGTAAGAATACTGTTTCGTCCATATTGGCTCTTCAGTTTTAGTGCGAATCGTGGCTTCAATTGTTGTTGTAAATGGTAAAATAGGATTTGTTTCCACATTAATTCTCATAATTTCTTCAACCTATTTTTTATATTTGCTCTCATCTATTGTGAAATTTACTTGACTGACATCCATTTCTTTTTTCTTCTGCTCTGTTCTCCTGACATACATCATTTTATATTCGAACAGATCTATCTTAGCCTTCATTTCTCTCAAGGATTGTTCTCCTAATATCATATCAAATTCTTTTAATTCTTCGATTTCAAAAAATACTAATTCTTGTCCTAGCATTCTTATCTTCTTAGCTGAGTTTATTGTGTTTGAACCATTCAGAGTTCTACTAACAAATTGTTTAACTGGAAAGGTCTTTCCATTTGGAATATTTTTCCTAATATAATTTAATGTCGAGCCTGTGTCTATTAAAACTAAAAGTTTTTTATTATCATGTAAAATAATCTGAAGACACGGCAGATTATTTACTCGTCTAAAAAAGTAGCCCTATTTTCAAATTCACTTTCATCTATATTTACCTTTAATGACTGATCACTATTATTATCCGTTATTTGATTGATCCTTTGTAGTTTCTGCGGTACTATATTATATCTTGATGACGTTGGTTGGTGGTTTCGTTTAAATGGTTCTCCTCTATTGGGATTAAAAGGTGCATATCCTGCTCTTTGTCGTTCATAGTTGTTTCTGAAAGGATTCTGTTGATACGATTGCTGTTGTTGATGCTGATTATTCGTGGATTGCCGGAATCTTCCTATTGATGTATCCACGTCCATTGGTGTCGGGTTTGATCTTCCCATATGGGGAATAGGTTGAACTCCTGGTTGATACCTCCTTTCATTTTGTGGCTGTTTAGGGTAGTTATACGCTTCTCGTCGTATCGGATTATTCTGCCTTTTATAAAGAATCTCCGTGGCAATTGCGTATGCGCTTTCTAAATCTCTTGGTTTTGCTGCATATAATGTGTGTTGAGTAAATTCATCATTTATGCCATTGCGGAAGCAATCTATGGCCATTTCTTTTGTGACCTGCTGTAGAGAGTGAGTATTCCCTGGGTAATCAATTTCACATTTAGTCATTGCTAAATTAAAGATTTGACAGATCTTGCTGTGGAATTCGGATAGCGTCTGTTTTCCTTGTATTTGTCTTTTCATTTCCTCTATGAGGGCGTTATAGCTTCTAGTATCGGCGTAGCTGTAATCTAGGCGATTGAGTATTGCTTGTAAGTGGAACACTGTGCCATGATTCTGTAGAAGAGTTGCTGGTTCTCCTTCGATCTTCGTGTGACGTATTATAAATAATGCATCGTAATATGGTTTGGTATTAATAAAGGCTTCTATGGGACTCATTGCTGATATAATGGTTGCCCTCCATGTCCTGTATTTGGATGTGTCTCCGTTGAACACTGGTAGCCGTTCGAATAGTCTCAGATTTATTTCATTTGCATTGTTTATCCTGGGACTTATCGGTTGGAATTCTTCGATATTAGGTACTTGCGCTTGCCGCAGCTGGGCTAATTGTGCTTCTATAGCGGCATGAGCTTGTTCCAAGGTTACTAACCTTGCTTCCATAATGATTCCCCTGCTTTGGTCAAACACTTGTAATCGTTTTTTGCGGAAGAGGTCCAGTTTTATTTTCTGGTTCTCCTTGTCCTCTTTTTCAGGACGTGTGGAATTTGATTTTTTAGGAGTTCCTTTTATTATTCACTTATTCACTTATTGAGCCCCCAGTTAAGTATGTACTTTCGATTTTAAATAAAACAATATACTTTATTTGTATCTATATGTACTTTAATGAATTCTAAACTGAAGTTCATATGCTTCAGTGTAATAGAAGACTAACTTATTTCTATGCTTAATCGTCTATTTATATGCTCTGGTTTCTTTTGTTTAGTGGCTGCTGATAATGTTCAAAAAAAGGATCTTGCTGATAATGTTTAAGTAGAAATCTTATCTATGCTTACAATGGTTGAATAGGAATCTTTTGTTCGCTGATAATATTTTATTTGGTTTTGTTTATGTTTTGTTTATGTTTGTATTTGGTTTATGTTTAAATAGAAATCTTATCTTTGCTTACAATGTTTTGGTTTCTGATAATGGTTAATAGATAGATAGATAATGTTTAAAGAGGACCATACTTTTTATGTAAACTACTGATTCTATATCATACATGGGATGATGTTATCGGTGCAGTAGTGTATTTTCTGTTGCACTAACTCGCATGTAATAAAAAATCTTAATTGGTTTTTAACGGAACCACCGCATGTATCAGAAAAAGTTAATTGGTTTTTAACGGAACCACCGCATATTGTAAAAAAAAAATTACTTGGTTTTTAACGGAACCACCGCATAAAAAACAGATTAACTGGTTTTTTCGAAAACCACCGTAATATCAAAATCCAAAATTTACACGTTACAACAGTCTTATATGGTGAAAATTAATATTGTTACGAATATTAGCAAAACTAAGGAGTGCTGCCAGCTCTAAGCCGATCTAAGCAGTGACGTGAATGCACATCAATAATTCAATCATTATGTATCTACATAAACGAATCAATAATTGCGTCTACACATATGTACACATTCCGACGAGCAACATTTACATACAAGGCAGCGAGAGATGAGATGTCACACACCGATGAATTTACTTATACGCTTATGTGTGTGCGGGAGACTGTAAACTACAAACACATGCATATACCTTATCTGAGTTGTCACAAGAGAGAGCAATAATTTGTGCACGTAGTTGTGGCTGGCGATTTTGTAGCCGAAACAACTAGTAACTTCTGGAAATCGAAGAGCCTAGAAGTATGCAGCGTAAACTATAAAAGCGATGCAGGCGAGTAAGAAGTAATTCAGTTTGATTTGAGTTGTCAAGCAGTTGCGATTAAGACGATATCTAGCGAGCAATAGCAGTACTATTTTGAATAGTAGAGTTTCATTGAGCTATCAGTCAGTGTGGTTATTAAGCAAGCTATTCGTTGCACAGTTTGAGTGTATTGTGAAGTACTTTAATAAAGGCCATTTTGCATTATTACAAATTGGAGTTATTTATTCAACAGTTTAGTGATTCGAACTTAGCAGAGGATTGCAAATAAGAGGATTTGCAAGTAAATTCGTTACAATATTATGTTGGAAAATGGGCGTATCTATAAAAATGTTTCCTTTTACATGTAGTAAATAAAAGTCTAAAAAAATGGAAAATCCGAAATTTGAAATTTTAAATAGAAGGTTTGTGAAATGAATTGAAAATTTGAAGAATGGAAGCTTGAAAATATGTGAATTTGTAAAATAGATTGATGAATTTTTAATTTCGAATTTTGAAAACATGAAAAATTTGAAGAAATTGGTGAAAATGTTGGAATTTATAAAATGCTTCGAAAATTTAAAAATTGTTGGAAACTGAAATAGTTAAACTTAGAACGCACCATATCGCATCACTTTATCGTTTTAGTAAAAAATCCAAAATGTATATATATTGTAACACACCGCATAAAAGAAATGTTCTGTTTTCTATACATACATTTAAGTTATAAAAAAACCGTAGGCAAACATTTGTTAAATACATATATATATATTATACTTATGACTGCTGCTGCTCCAACCGTAAATGCCTCCGCTGCCGACGGTGGTTGCTGCTGCTGGGATTTGCTGTTGATGTTCGCCGCTGCTGGTGTTCGCTGCCGCTGGCGGTGCTACTGTTTGCGTTATGCCGCTGATGTTGTTGCTGAGTGCGTGGAGTGGGTATCTGTGTGCCGTTATGCGCGTTATATTTTTATGGTGTGACAAAATGCACCGTTGTGTCGTGTAATGGTACAGCACCGCTCAAATGTGTAATGATTCGATTGGAATTTTCCATAATTAAGGAAGAATTCCGTTTAAAAACTTTCCTATTTGCGTTTTGATTAAAAGTGTCTTCTTTCCCCTTTTTCTCCACGCTTGATATACCCACTTCCACTGCACCACTTTTTTGCCCAGTCTCCAGCCTCACGGTCGCCATATAAGGTTCATCTTATGAACCCCTTTGGAAGCCACTCACCTTTGGGCTACTAGCCCCACGTGCAGAATTTTAATGTCCAAATAAATTCGTCCTATTTAGGTTTTTGTTTGTTTATTTATGTTGTATTTGAGTTTGTTTATTACAATAAACAATTTGTAAACTTTACACCTAATTTTAGTTTGTTTTATTTATATTGTCTTTTAACTTAACTTTTTTTTAACCCCAAACTAAGTGGAGTACTTTTAGGTGGAGCCAAATCACCACCATCATTAATTGGCGCTTAACCGCCTAAGCCATTTTAGCCGTTTCGCAACAAGTCACGCCATCTATCGCTGTTTTGATAACTGACGCCAATTGACAGCACTAAAGAATTCGCATAACATGACCTAGGCAGTGAAGCCTTTGGGTTTTTATTCTCTGCACTATCGTCATATCTGCGTAAAGCGCAGATATGCTCGTTGTTTTAATTTCTTCGATACTCTCCGTCTGTATTTCCTACGTGACCAAACATCTTCCGGAGAACTTTTCCGAAGAATCTCATCTTTTCCGACACCGTCCATGATTCCGAGCCATACATCAGGGCAGGTATGATGAGCGTCTTGTAGATCGTGATTTTTGTTCGGCCAAGGAGGACTTTACTTTTCGATTGCCCACTCAGTCCAAAGTATCACTTGTTGGCGAGAGTTATTCTCCGTTTGATTTCTAAGCTGACATTGTTTTTGCTGTCAATGCTGGTTCCCAAATAGACAACATCCTTCACAATTTCGAGTTTATATCCGTCAACAGTGACGTAGCGGCCAAGGCGCGAATGCTTCGTTTCTTTCTTAGATGACAGCAAGTAATTCTTTTTGTTCTCATATACCGCCTGACCTACCTTTTTTGCTTTTTTACCTAAGTCCGAGTAGGTAGAACTTACAACGCGTTTGTTCAGACCAACAATATCAATGTCATCAGCATACGCCAGTAATTGAACGCTCGTTTAATAGATTGTTCCATCACGTTTTAGTTCTCCTGCTAGAACTATCTTCTCCAGCATTATGTTAAAGAAATTGCACGAAAGGGATTCGCTCTGTCCGAAGCCTCGTTTAGTTTCGAATGGCTCGGAGAGGTCCTTCCCAATCCTTACCGAGCTGGTGGTGTTGCTCAACGTCATTTAGCAGATCCCTATTAACTTTACTGGAAACTTAAATTCAGACATAACTAGCAGCATACCCGCAGCTTCTTTTCGCGCTGTCAAATGTTGCTTTTAATTTGACGAAAAAATAGTAAGTGTCGACTCTCTTATCGAGATTCTTTTCCAGAATCTGGCACATCGTGACAACCTGGTCGATAGTAGATAAGGTCCAATCAGCTCGTTGACTATGGGCTTCAGTCTTTCGCACAGTACGCTAGATAGAATCTTATACGCGATAGTAAGCGGACTGATTCCACGATAATTAAAAAACAACAATATTCCGGGTATGTGAATTGTGATCTGTTCTTAGAATACGGCTTTAGGGTGGTATTATTAGTGGCAAAGCACACGTTCGGGCAAAAATTTTTTAGTAATGGTGTTATGAGTAGCGAACTAACTTGCCATTTCTCTAAAAAAGTCACCCTCTGTCAAAATCTGTAGCCACCCTTCTGTGAAAATAGAGGAATTTTCAGATATCTTAGGGTTTTCAATTGTCCCAAATTATTAAAATGGAATGGTATTTCTTGGACTGCCAAACCGATTCAACGCTAAACAATTATTTTATTTCAAATGTTCGCTCTTAGCAAAAATTTCATCGGACCACGTTAAAAAATGTTTGTTAGCCAAATTTTCCTTCCGCACCAAAATGTTGGGCTTCAACCTTTTTTGGTTCTACCACGTTAAGGTTTTTCGGGTAACTCTTATATTTGAGTCTTGGTTTTCACTAAAGTGTCAGTTATTACCTTTAAATTGCTAACAAAACATTGAAACTGCTTTAAGTTCCTCTTTTGACCAAAAGTGAACGTTCATATGTATGTATTTTCTTTTGGGTTAAATATCAATGCAATTTTCGATGACCAGCTAATAATATAATAAAATATTCCTGTAATCTAATTTATGCGCATAGAAAAGCCATATATTTATAATAAAATGAAACTGTCGCCAAAATATATCTAACTACCCAGCAGAAAGTAGCTTAAGCGGTTGTAAGCAATAAGGATAGTGATGATATAAGCCTTATGCCTAAGGTAAACCAAAAAATAAAAAGTAAATGTTGGCTAAACTTAAAGGGTACATGATAAACAGATTCTAGCTCTAGTCGAACAATTTCTCATATTTTTAGGAAACTGAGTTTTTTTCTTATATATCTTATGTCATAGTATTGCTAATGCTACCTGGCTCATAAGCCTTATAATCAGGTTGTTGTACTCGATGTATTATTTTATTATAACTGTTATATATGTTTATAAAATGTCTTATACAGCTAGGAGTATCTTATAATAAAGCATTATGTAAGTCAAATTTTAATGGATTTATAAGCCTTATAATAAGGAGGCCGCCGTGGTGTGGTAGCGTATTCCGCCTACCACACCGAAGATCCTGGGTTTAGAAACAAGATTTTTCAATTAAAAGAAAGTTTTTCTAAGCGGGGTGGTCCCTCGCAAAGATTTGGCAAGCACTCCGAGTGTATTTATTCCATGAATAACTCATCTGCCTTGCAGATTCCGTTGGGAGTAAATTGGAAGAGATCGGCCTAAAATCTCTACGGAGGTTATAGCATTTTACATTTATTTATTTATTTATATTCTTCCTAAGAGCTTATAATAATTCCTTATGTAAGCACAATTTTTTATATGCAATACGTTATATTTCAGATAAACCTCCGATCTGACGACGAAAGTACAGAAAAACAAGTAAGGAAGGCTAAGTTCGAGTGTAACCGAACATTACATACTTAGCTGAGAGCTTTGGTGACTAAATAAGAGAAAATCACCATGTAGGAAAATGAACCTAGGGTAACCCTGGAATATGTTTGTATGACATTGGTATCAAATGGAAGGTAATAAAGAGTATTTTAAAAGGGAGTGGACCATAGGTGACCAGGGGTGACTCTCGAATGTGTTTGTACGATATGGGAATCAAATGAAAGGTGTTAATGAGTATTTTAAAAGGGAGTGGGCGTTAGTTCTATAGGTGGTCGCTTTTCGAGATATCGCCATAAAGGTGGACCAGGTGTGAGTCTAGAATGTGTTTGTACGATATGGGTGTCAAACGAAAGGTGTTAATGAGTGTTTTAAATGGAAGTGGACTTTAGTTCTATAGGTGGACGCGTTTTCGAGATATCGCTATAAAGGTGGACCACGGGTGACTCTAGAGTGTGTTTTTACGATATGGGTATCAAATCAAAGGTATTAGTGAGGGTTTTAAAAGGGAGTGACCCTTAGTTGTATACGTGAGGGCGTTTTCGAGATATCGACAAAATGTTGACCTGGGTGACCCAGCACATCATCTGCCGGGTACCGCTAATTTATTTATATATGTAATACAACGAACAGTATTCCTGCCAAGATTCCAATGGCTTTTGATTTCTCCCTGCACAACTTCTTCATTTTATTCTACTTAATATGATAAATGTCACACCCATCTTACAAAGTTTTTTCTAAAGTTATATCTTGCGTCAATAAACCAATCCAATTACAATGTGTCATCCCTTTTTTCATATTTGGTATAGAATTATGGCATTTTTTTCATTTTTCGTAATTTTCGATATCGAAAAAATGGGCGTGGTCATAGTCGGATTTCGGCCATTTTTTATACCAAGACAAAGTGAGTTCAGATAAGTACGTGAACTAAGTTTAGTAAAGATATATCGATTTTTGCTCAAGTTAGCGGCTGAGCGGAAGGACAGACGATCGGCTGTGTATAAAAACTGGGCGTGGCTTCAACCGATTTCGCCCATTTTCACAGAAAACAGTTATCGTCACAAAATCTATGGTCCCACCAAATTTCACAAGGATTGGTTAATTTTTGTTCGACTTATGGCATTAAAAGTATTCTATAAACAAATTAAATGAAAAAGGGCGGAGCCACGCCCATTTTAAATTTTGCTTTATTTTTGTATTTTGTTGCACCATATCATTACTGGAGTTGAATGTTGACATAATTTACTTATATACTGTAAAGATATTCAATTTTTTGTTATAATTTGACTTAAATTTTTTTTTAAGTCGCCGTGTTCGTCATCCGATTTTGCTATTTTTTATTTAGCACATATATAGGTATAGGAGTAACGCTCTTGCCAAATTTCATCATGATATCTTCAACAACTGCCAAATTACGGCTTGCAAAACTTTCAAATTACCTTCTTTCAAAAGTGTGCGGTGCCACACCCATTGTCCCAAATTTTACTAATTTTCAATTCTACGTTATATCGTAAACCCACCTACCAGGTTTCATCACTTTATCCGTCTTTGGTAATGCATTATCGCACTTTTTGGGTTTTTGGAAATTTTCGATATCGAAAAAGTGGGCGTGTTTATAGTCCGATTTCGTTCATTTTAAATAGCGATCTGAGATGAGTGCCCAGGAACCTACATACCAAATTTCATCAAAATACCTCAAAGATTGCTCCAGTTATCGTGTTTACGGACGGACACACATATAGGTATAGGAGTAACGCTCTTGCCAAATTTCATCATGATATCTTCAACAACTGCCAAATTACGGCTTGCAAAACTTTCAAATTACCTTCTTTCAAAAGTGTGCGGTGCCACACCCATTGTCCCAAATTTTACTAATTTTCAATTCTACGTTATATCGTAAACCCACCTACCAGGTTTCATCACTTTATCCGTCTTTGGTAATGCATTATCGCACTTTTTGGGTTTTTGGAAATTTTCGATATCGAAAAAGTGGGCGTGTTTATAGTCCGATTTCGTTCATTTTAAATAGCGATCTGAGATGAGTGCCCAGGAACCTACATACCAAATTTCATCAAAATACCTCAAAGATTTCTCCAGTTATCGTGTTTACGGACGGACGGACGGATATGGCTAAATAAATTTCTTTTTTCACCCAGATCATTTTGACATATAGAAGTCTATATCTATCTCGATTAGTTTATGCCGTTACGGATTACCGTTATGCGAAGAAAGTTAATATACTCTGTGAGCTCTGCTCAGCTGAGTATGATAAGTAGTACTTAAAGGAATACGCTATACAACTAATATTCCTTACAGAATTAAAGCCTGATGCCAAAAGCCTTTTGGGCATATGTAATAAGGGTTATATAAGGTAAAAATTTCTTGCTGGGTATTTAAGCTTCTTATGCTTTTATGTATGCTCACTTTCAAGCTGCCTCGTATAGATTACCGGATAAACCAAAGAAGTGAATGAAAATTGCAAAAAAAAAAAAATTCGGTCAAAATGCAATGTTTGTTTACTTAATTTACACTCCGCATTTAAATTCCTTTTGTTTGTTTCTAGTTCTGCATTTCCTTTTCTCAGCCACACGCATTTCCATGAAAAAGCTTTGATTTCTTCATTTATTCTTTATCGCAACATGACAGAAAACACCAGTGCCTTATAAATACTTACATATATATGTACATGTGGCACAAAAAACTCATTTGAGATATTCACGTCAGCTCGTTATCAGCTTATTTGATTAAAAATTTATTGTCTCCGGTGTATTTTGCTTATGTAAGCTGTGTAAAAATGCAACGGAATAAGCAGATCATCTGAACTCCAGTCGCTTCTTTGTTGGGTTAACTGGATGGAATTGGCCACACCAAGGGATTTTTAATCGCTTTCCAGCTGGTCCTGCCAGCGGAGTGAAGCCACCTCTTCCTCAGCTTCCATAGACGTATTACGATAAAAATACTTGCTTACCTAGTCCAAAGTAGCATTTCTTGGCAAGAGTGATGCTTTGCTGGATTTCAGAGATGACGTTGTTGCTTGTGTACTTCTTCGAAATTACGGATGCAGATAATGGTGTAGTTGCCAGGGCGCAAGTGAGCTGACTCTATGCTTGAAGACAGAAGGTACTTTGTTCTGCCCTTTTTCTTGTGCATCATTTCCTCTTCTTTTCCAATTTAGAGTTAGAAGAACAGACGGGTACAGAGCGACTAAGCTCTGCAACTTATCCATCTATAATCTAAAATACTGTGATGGGAATATTCGTGGTATTCCAGGAGTTTCTATATGTTGATAACTATCCTATTAGGAATAAAGTTTGTACGACACCTTTAACTTCCTCCGAAATTTTGTTTGTCACTGTTTAGATTTTGGCGACTTTTGGATTCTTCTCCTTCAACAGCCTTAATTCACCATCATCACAAAGCCCCTTTGCCAAGTCACCAAAATCAAGGTTGCTAATGTAAATAAATATGCTTTCGATTCGGTTTATTATTGATTGCAAAATAATTTTTTGCACTCGGTTTATCAGTGGTAGTTCAAACGTTAGTTAATGTTGAATGGAGTTTATTTCACCGTGCCACCGTTAAGCGGCCAAAGTGGCAGGGTTAAACTCTAGACAGCTTTAGCTGCAGCTTGAACTCCGAAAAATTAAAATTTGAGCCTTAGTAGTGATTTCTCGTTTACAGAACATAAAAGAATTTAATCCTTTTAAGTCAGGTGTTTTTAAATACATTTTGATACGCACAGCAAAAATGCTTTAGCAACAAATTTACATATTTACAATTGTTGTTTATAATCCTTTTCTGCATGCTTATCTTAGATTATACTCATTGGACTACAAACTTATTGGATTTGCTTACTATTTTATTTATTTTTTCCTTTTTCTACATAAAACCGTTCTGGATCATCGTCCTCAATGTACATCGACCCTAAATTGGCCTCCTTTCGAGTTGGCTGGCTGGTCTTTTTCCATATCGAATTTCCGTATCTTTTCATTGCCAAACTTATTTTTGGTTTTTATATTTGGTTTCAAAGGCAAATATACTCCATACATATATAACAATAATGTGCTTATGGCCTTTTGTGGTCAATGTTTACCGTTTTCTATATCTGGCTTTAATCCAAAGCAACCAACCGAACAAACACCTACACACTGAAAACATTCCCTCCTTTGCCCAGAAAATGTTTAGTTATACCCTGCAAAAAATATTATTAGTCTAAGATGAATTTGATTTGTTGGTTGAGTCGTAATGGTGTATGCGGCTAATGCCAGTTTCGATCTCTTTGTATGCGTTGAATTGTTCCCTTTTGATTGAGCATGTCCAATGAAGATAATAATTGTACCCATTCAATCCCGAACGGGAGCCATTGAACTAATTCCCTTTGTAACCATATGGGAATGAATGAAGCCTATTTCCTTTTCTTATCAAAAAGTATTAGTTTTCGCAAGGTACGAGGATTTGTACATTTTAGACGCAATATTAAAACTTGCAAACGATTTTTAAATACATCTCAGTAAAAAGTTCTAGTCACCAACTCATTCCAAAAGATATGGGTCGACGATAATGGAACATATGGTTCTAGTCATTTAGGTTCGGTAAAGGGCTTTTTCATGGAATCTTTTTTATTTTACTCGTTTCGTCGCCATTTTTTTTATTTTTCTTGAAATGGGCTTAATAGATCTTAAACTGAATTATCCCAACTGTACCTAAACGGGAATAGGGGAGATCAATTATTCCTCAATGTAGACAAACGGGATCAATCGGCGACCAATGCCAGTTTTGATCTTTAGGGATTAACCGCACGATTTTTTGCAGGGTATGAATGCTTGTTTCTTGCGTCTATGTGCACATATACCTGCATACATACAAACCATTTATCTGAAAATTTATGTATAGCTGTATATTATTTGATCAAAATTTATTGTAGCAGGTATTTGTTTCTTTCTTTGGAATTCATTATTATACCTTTCATGAAAATGAAATGGTATATTAATTTCGTCACGAAACCGAAAATTGTAAGTCCTTAAAGGAAAATAGATAGACCCACCATTAAGTATACCGAAATAATCAGGTTGAAGAGCTGAGTTGATTTAGCCATGTCCGTCTGTCCGTCTGTCTGTTTGTATGCAAACTAGTCCCTCAATTTTTGAGATATCTTGATAAAATTTGGTGAGCGGGTGTATTTGGGTGTCCGATTAGACATTTGTCGGAACCGACCGGATCGGACCACTATATCATATATCCTCCATACAACCGATTTTTCAGAAAAAGAGGATTTTTGTAATATCTTACCCAATTTAACAGATTGAAGCTTCAAACTTCACCATATACTTTCGTATATTGCACATATTGTTGCCTGAAAAAATTGATGAGATCGGTCGTATATATAGTATATATCCCCCACAACCGATTGTTCAGATAAGGAACTTTTCGTAATTACTGCCCCATTTTAAGAGCTAGAGGCTTCAAATTTCAACGAATGCTTAGGTATATAGCATATATTGTTGTCTGAAAAAATCATAAAGATCGGTGGTATGTATAGTATATATATGGTGGTATATATAGTATATATATAGTATATATATATATATTTTTGGCAAATTTTAGCCCCATTTTAACAGCTAGAAGCTTCAAATTTCACCGAATACTTACGTATATAGCATATATTGTTGTCTGAAAAAATCATAGAGATCGGTTGTATATATAGTATATATCTCATACAACCGATTGTTCAGATAAGAAACTTTTCGCAATTTCTACCCCATTTTAACAGCTATAAGCTTCAAATTTCACCGATTGCTTACGTATATAGCATATATTGTTGTCTGAAAAAATCATAGAGATCGGTTGTATATATAGTATATATCTCATACAACCGATTGTTCAGATAAGAAACTTTTCGCAATTTCTACCCCATTTTAACAGCTAGAAGCTTCAAATTTCACCAAATGCTTACGTATATAGCATATATTGTTGTCTGAAAAAGTCATAGAGATCGGTGGTATATATAGTATATATCTCATACAACCGATTGTTCAGATAAGAAACTTTGCGCAATTTCTGCCCCGTTTTAACAGCTAGAAACTTCAAATTTCACAAAATGCTTACGGATATAGCATATATTGTTGTCTGAAAAAATTATAGAGATCGGTGGTATATATATTATACACTTCATACAAACTGTCATTTTTGCCCCTTTTTTACTGCTTCAAAATTCATCAAATTTCATCAAATAGTTACGTTTACGTCATATATTTTTGAAATACGTGATTCGTAGTCATAGTTTTTACATGCAGACCACAAAAAACGTGAAGCTTTGCATCCTCACACAGATTACCTACCTATTTTTTATTTTTTATTTATCTTAAAAATCGTTTAGATATGTTCAAATTTCACTAAATCCTTACGTGTATAGCATATATTGTTGTCTGAGAAAATCATAGATACCGGTGGTATATATAGTATATATCCCATACAACCGATTGTTCAGATAAGAAACTTTGCGCAATTTCTTCCCCGTTTAAACAGCTAGAAGCTTCAACTTTCACCAAATGCTTACATATATAGCATATATTGTTGTCTGAAAAAATCATAGAGATCGGTGGTATATATAGTATATATCTCATACAACCGATTGTTCAGTTAAGAAACTTTGCGCAATTTCTGCCCCTTTTTAACAGCTAGACGCTTCAAATTTCACCATATGCTTACATATATAGCATATATTGTTGTCTGAAAAAATCATAGAGATCGGTGGTATATATATTATACACTTCATATAAACTGTCATTTTTGCCCCTTTTTTACGGCTAGAAGCTTAAAATTCATCAAATTTCATCAAATAGTTACGTTTACGTCATATATTTTTGAAATACGTGATTCGTAGTCATAGTTTTTACATGCAGACCACAAAAAACGTGAAGCTTTGCATCCTCACACAGATTACCTACCTATTTTTTATTTTATATTTATCTTAAAAATCGTTTAGATATGTTCAAATTTCACTAAATCCTTACGTGTATAGCATATATTGTTGTCTGAGAAAATCATAGATACCGGTGGTATATATAGTATATATCCCATACAACCGATTGTTTAGATAAGAAAATTTGCGCAATTTCTTCCCCGTTTAAACAGCTAGAAGCTTAAACTTTCACCAAATGCTTACATATATAGCATATATTGTTGTCTGAAAAAATCATTGAGATCGATGGTATATATAGTATATATCTCATACAACCGATTGTTCAGTTAAGAAACTTTGCGCAATTTCTGCCCCTTTTTAACAGCTAGACGCTTCAAATTTCACCATATGCTTACATATATAGCATATATTGTTGTCTGAAAAAATCATAGAGATCGGTGGTATATATATTATACACTTCATATAAACTGTAATTTTTGCCCCTTTTTTACGGCTAGAAGCTTCAAAATTCATCAAATTTCATCAAATAGTTACGCTTACGTCATATATTTTTGAAATACGTGATTCGTAGTCATAGTTTTTACATGCAGACCACAAAAAACGTGAAGCTTTGCATCCTCACACAGATTACCTACCTATTTTTATACCTTTCATGAAAATGAAATGGTATATTAATTTCGTCACGAAACCGAAAATTGTAAGTCCTTAAAGGAAAATAGATAGACCCACCATTAAGTATACCGAAATAATCAGGTTGAAGAGCTGAGTTGATTTAGCCATGTCCGTCTGTCCGTCTGTCCGTCTGTCCGTCTGTCTGCTTGTATGCAAACTAGTCCCTCAATTTTTGAGATGTCTTGATAAAATTTGGTGAGCGGGTGTATTTGGGTGTCCGATTAGACATTTGTCGGAACCGACCGGATCGGACCACTATAGCATATATCCTCCATACAACCGATTTTTCAGAAAAAGAGGATTTTTGTAATATCTTACCCAATTTAACAGATTGAAGCTTCAAACTTCACCATATACTTTCGTATATTGCACGTATTGTTGCCTGAAAAAATTGATGAGATCGGTCGTATATATAGTATATATCCCCCACAACCGATTGTTCAGATAAGAAACTTTTCGTAATTACTGCCCTCTTTTAAGAGCTAGAGGCTTCAAATTTCACAAAATACTTACGTATATAGCATATATTGTTGTCTGAAAAAATCATAGAGATCGGTTGTATATATAGTATATATCTCATACAACCGATTGTTCAGATAAGAAACTTTTCGCAATTTCTACCCCATTTTAACAGCTATAAGCTTCAAATTTCACCGATTGCTTACGCATATAGCATATATTGTTGTCTGAAAAATCATAGAGATCGGTTGTATATATAGTATATATCTCATACAACCGATTGTTCAGATAAGAAACTTTCCGCAATTTCTACCCCATTTTAACAGCTATAAGCTTCAAATTTCACCGATTGCTTACGTATATAGCATATATTGTTGTCTGAAAAAATCATAGAGATCGGTTGTATATATAGTATATATCTCATACAACCGATTGTTCAGATAAGAAACTTTTCGCAATTTCTACCCCATTTTAACAGCTATAAGCTTCAACTTTCACCGATTGCTTACGTATATAGTATGTATTGTTGTGTCAAAAAATCATAGAGATCGGTGATATATATAATATATATATGATGGTATATATAGTATATATATATAGTATATATATATTTTTTTGCGATTGCGGCCTCATTTTAACAGCTATAAGCTTCAAATTTCACCAAATGCTTACGTGTATAGCCCATATTGATGTCTGAAAAAATCATTGAGATCGGTGGTATACATAGTATATATCTCATACAACCGATTGTTCAGATAAGAAACTTTGCGCAATTTCTGCCCCGTTTTAACAGCTAGAAGCTTCAAATTTCACAAAATGCTTACGTATATAGCATATATTGTTGTCTGAAAAAATCATAGACATCGGTGGTATATATATTATATACTTCATATAAACTGTCATTTTTGCCCCTTTTTTACGGCTAGAAGCTTCAAAATTCATCAAATTTCATCAAATAGTTACGTTTACGTTATATATTTTTGAAAGACGTGATTCGTAGTCATAGTTTTTACATGCAGACCACAAAAAATGTGAAGCTTTGCATCCTCACACAGATTACCTACCTATTTTTTATTTTATAATTATCTTAAAAATCGTTTAGATATGTTTAAATTTCACCAAATGCTTAGGTGTATAGCATATATTGTTGTCTGAGAAAATCATAGATACCGGTGGTATATATAGAATATATCTCATACAACCGATTGTTCAGATAAGAAACTTTGCGCAATTTCTTCCCCATTTTAACAGCTAGAAGCTTCAAATTTCACCAAATGCTTACGTGTATAGCATATATTGTTGTCTGAAAAAATCATTGAGATTGGTGGTATATATAGTATATATCTCATACAACCGATTGTTCAGATAAGAAACTGTGCGCAATTTCTGCCCCTTTTTAACAGCTAGACGCCTCAAATTTCACCATATGCTTACGTATATAGCATATATTGTTGTCTGAAAAAATCATAGAGATCGGTGGTATATATATTATATACTTCATATAAACTGTCATTTTTGCCCCTTTTTTACGGCTAGAAGCTTCAAAATTCATCAAATAGTTACGTTTACGTTATATATTTTTGAAAGACGTGATTCGTAGTCATAGTTTTTACATGCAGACCACAAAAAATGTGAAGCTTTGCATCCTCACACAGATTACCTACCTATTTTTATACCTTTCATGAAAATGAAATGGTATATTAATTTCGTCACGAAACCGAAAATTGTAAGTCCTTAAAGGAAAATAGATAGACCCACCATTAAGTATACCGAAATAATCAGGTTGAAGAGCTGAGTTGATTTAGCCATGTCCGTCTGTCCGTCTGTCCGTCTGTCTGTTTGTATGCAAACTAGTCCCTCAATTCTTGAGATATCTTGATAAAATTTGGTGAGCGGGTGTATTTGGGTGTCCGATTAGACATTTGTCGGAACCGACCGGATCGGACCACTATAGCATATATCCTCCATACAACCGATTTTTCAGAAAAAGAGGATTTTTGTAATATCTTACCCAATTTAACAGATTGAAGCTTCAAACTTCACCATATACTTTCGTATATTGCACATATTGTTGCCTGAAAAAATTGATGAGATCGGTCGTATATATAGTATATATCCCCCACAACCGATTGTTCAGATAAGGAACTTTTCGTAATTACTGCCCCATTTTAAGAGCTAGAGGCTTCAAATTTCAACGAATGCTTAGGTATATAGCATATATTGTTGTCTGAAAAAATCATAAAGATCGGTGGTATGTATAGTATATATATGGTGGTATATATAGTATATATATAGTATATATATATATATTTTTGGCAAATTTTAGCCCCATTTTAACAGCTAGAAGCTTCAAATTTCACCGAATACTTACGTATATAGCATATATTGTTGTCTGAAAAAATCATAGAGATCGGTTGTATATATAGTATATATCTCATACAACCGATTGTTCAGATAAGAAACTTTTCGCAATTTCTACCCCATTTTAACAGCTATAAGCTTCAAATTTCACCGATTGCTTACGTATATAGCATATATTGTTGTCTGAAAAAATCATAGAGATCGGTTGTATACATAGTATATATCTCATACAACCGATTGTTCAGATAAGAAACTTTTCGCAATTTCTACCCCATTTTAACAGCTAGAAGCTTCAAATTTCACCAAATGCTTACGTATATAGCATATATTGTTGTCTGAAAAAGTCATAGAGATCGGTGGAATATATAGTATATATCTCATACAACCGATTGTTCAGATAAGAAACTTTGCGCAATTTCTGCCCCGTTTTAACAGCTAGAAGCTTCAAATTTCACAAAATGCTTACGGATATAGCATATATTGTTGTCTGAAAAAATTATAGAGATCGGTGGTATATATATTATACACTTCATACAAACTGTCATTTTTGTCCCTTTTTTACTGCTAGAAGCTTCAAAATTCATCAAATTTCATCAAATAGTTACGTTTACGTCATATATTTTTGAAATACGTGATTCGTAGTCATAGTTTTTACATGCAGACCACAAAAAACGTGAAGCTTTGCATCCTCACACAGATTACCTACCTATTTTTATACCTTTCATGAAAATGAAATGGTATATTAATTTCGTCACGAAACCGAAAATTGTAAGTCCTTAAAGGAAAATAGATAGACCCACCATTAAGTATACCGAAATAATCAGGTTGAAGAGCTGAGTTGATTTAGCCATGTCCGTCTGTCCGTCTGTCTGTTTGTATGCAAACTAGTCCCTCAATTTTTGAGATATCTTGATAAAATTTGGTGAGCGGGTGTATTTGGGTGTCCGATTAGACATTTGTCGGAACCGACCGGATCGGACCACTATATCATATATCCTCCATACAACCAATTTTTCAGAAAAAGAGGATTTTTGTAATATCTTACCCAATTTAACAGATTGAAGCTTCAAACTTCACCATATACTTTCGTATATTGCACATATTGTTGCCTGAAAAAATTGATGAGATCGGTCGTATATATAGTATATATCCCCCACAACCGATTGTTCAGATAAGGAACTTTTCGTAATTACTGCCCCATTTTAAGAGCTAGAGGCTTCAAATTTCAATGAATGCTTAGGTATATAGCATATATTGTTGTCTGAAAAAATCATAAAGATCGGTGGTATGTATAGTATATATATGGTGGTAGGAAATAAATTGGGATAATTTGTTTTGCAGTCTTGATACCACTAAAAGGTTTGAGATATTTAAGTCTACTGTTCTGCAAATTTGTAGAAATGTCATTCCCTTGGCTTCCAAAAAGAAGTACAAGGTGCCCTGGCATAATAGAGCCTTGATGAAACTCCGGAATTTGAAAAATAAATTTTTCCGTAAATTTAAAAGAACTCAAAATCCAACGTTTTTCAACTTGTATAAAGAGTATGTTAAGAAATTCGCGTGTCTGGATAAATTCTTACACAGAAATTATATTTTAAATTTTGAGGAAAATCTTAAATCTAACCCAAAATCATTTTGGAACTTTGTCAACTCGAAGAAATCAGTTTCGAATATTCCGTCCTCTCTTTTTCTTGCTGAAGAAGCTGTCGATACTCCGGAGGATGCTGCAAATCTTTTTGCTGAATACTTTATGAACAATTTCACTTCTGACTCTGTCAATCATGATAACATTACTTTTAATATTCAGGCTTCGATTGACTTCGGTAATGTAGTATTGTCTAAGGAAGATGTTCTTAATGGGCTTATTCGGCTTAAGACGTCGACTATTACCGATATCGATGGGTTCTCTGCAATTCTGTTTAAACAATGTGATTCCCTAGTCTATCCACTGTTGTTAATTTTTAATAATTCGTTATCTACAGGTACTTTTATTGATGCGTGGAAAGTAGCATTCATTACACCTATTTTCAAGAGCGGCAATAAAAATGATATTACTAATTATAGGCCTATTTCAAAACTGTCCACCATTGCGAAGCTCTTTGAATGTATCATCCAAGATAAATTACGTTTCTGTGTAAAGAATTTTGTGTGTCCTGAGCAGCATGGATTTTTTCCAGGACGTTCAACTGTGTCTAATCTGACTATTTTCTCGGATGACTGCCTTGCAGCTTTTCAGGCAGGATATCAGGTCGACGCTGTGTATACTGACTTTTCCAAGGCATTCGATCGGGTTTCCCATGTTATTTTGATAAAAAAGTTAGCCTGTTTGGGCTTTCACTCAGTATTTTTGAGTTGGATTGAATCCTACTTATTTAAGCGTCGCTGCATGGTTGTAGTTGATGGTGTTAGGTCTCGTCCATTCGTTGCTTCCTCCGGTGTTCCACAAGGTAGTATCCTGGGTCCACTGTTTTTTGTCATGTTTATTAATGATATTCGCTCTTGCTTCTCTAAAGTAAGATTCTTGCTGTATGCAGATGACCTGAAGATATACTTCCCTATTCATAGCCTTCATGATGCGGTATTGTTGCAAGAAGCTTTGGATAAACTTAGTAACTGGTGTAATAATAATCGGTTATCACTTAACCTAAAAAAGTGCTTTCAAATAACTTTTTCGAAGCGTGTCAACTTGATTGATACCGTGTATCAAATATCAAACTCGCCCCTGTTGCGGGTTAGTGAAATTAAGGACTTGGGTGTAATATTTGACACGAAGTTTTCGTTTTCAAGTCATATTAATGTGTGCATTGCTAAGTCGTATGCCATGCTAGCTTTTGTTAGACGTCATAGCTTGGATTTCAGTGACCCGTATACGCTAAAGCTTTTATATTCTGCGTTTGTGCGATCCAAACTTGAATACGCTTGTTTCATCTGGTCTCCGTATTATTCCTGCCATGTTGCAAGAATTGAACGAATCCAAAAAGTATTCGTACGCTTTGCATTACGCAGTCTGCGCTTCTCGGATCCTGTCCCGACTTATAAAGCTCGTTGCTTATTGATCAACTTAAAATCATTGCAGGACAGGAGGACAATTTTATCGTTGTCGTTCGTTTTCGATTTGTTACGTGGGGTTGTTGATTGCCCTGTGCTCTTGGAGAGGATTTTCATTAATATACCGGCTAGAGCTCTTCGTGCTTCTGAGTTTTTTCATATTGGTGTTCTCAGGGCTCTTTATGCGCGGAATGCTCCAATTACTAGAGCCTTAATTGAGTTCAATAGAATTTCTAAATTTTGTGAGATAGATTTTTCTTGTTCGAAAGAAGGCTTTCTGAGTATTTTAAATACTTTTTATAAGTAAGGTAATTTATATTATTACACATTATTAACTACTTTACACTTTATAATTAGCCTATAAGATTCTTTTTTAATTGGCTTAAATAAATAAATAAATAAATAAATAAATAAATAAATAAATATATAGTATATATATAGTATATATATATATTTTTGGCAAATTTTAGCCCCATTTTAACAGCTAGAAGCTTCAAATTTCACCGAATACTTACGTATATAGCATATATTGTTGTCTGAAAAAATCATAGAGATCGGTTGTATATATAGTATATATCTCATACAACCGATTGTTCAGTTAAGAAACTTTTCGCAATTTCTACCCCATTTTAACAGCTATAAGCTTCAAATTTCACCGATTGCTTACGTATATAGCATATATTGTTGTCTGAAAAAATCATAGAGATCGGTTGTATATATAGTATATATCTCATACAACCGATTGTTCAGATAAGAAACTTTTCGCAATTTCTACCCCATTTTAACAGCTAGAAGCTTCAAATTTCACCAAATGCTTACGTATATAGCATATATTGTTGTCTGAAATATTCATAGAGATCGGTGGTATATATAGTATATATCTCATACAACCGATTGTTCAGATAAGAAACTTTGCGCAATTTCTGCCCCGTTTTAACAGCTAGAAGCTTCAAATTTCACAAAATGCTTACGGATATAGCATATATTGTTGTCTGAAAAAATTATAGAGATCGGTGGTATATATATTATACACTTCATACAAACTGTCATTTTTGCCCCTTTTTTACTGCTAGAAGCTTCAAAATTCATCAAATTTCATCAAATAGTTACGTTTACGTCATATATTTTTGAAATACGTGATTCGTAGTCATAGTTTTTACATGCAGGCCACAAAAAACGTGAAGCTTTGCATCCTCACACAGATTACCTACCTATTTTTATTTTATATTTATCTTAAAAATCGTTTAGATATGTTCAAATTTCAATAAATCCTTACGTGTATAGCATATATTGTTGTCTGAGAAAATCATAGATACCGGTGGTATATATAGTATATATCCCATACAACCGATTGTTCAGATAAGAAACTTTGCGCAATTTCTTCCCCGTTTAAACAGCTAGAAGCTTCAACTTTCACCAAATGCTTACATATATAACATATATTGTTGTCTGAAAAAATCATAGAGATCGGTGGTATATATAGTATATATCTCATACAACCGATTGTTCAGATAAGAAACTTTGCGCAATTTCTGCCCCGTTTTAACAGCTAGAAGCTTCAAATTTCACAAAATGCTTACGGATATAGCATATATTGTTGTCTGAAAAAATTATAGAGATCGGTGGTATATATATTATACACTTCATACAAACTGTCATTTTTGCCCCTTTTTTACTGCTAGAAGCTTCAAAATTCATCAAATTTCATCAAATAGTTACGTTTACGTCATATATTTTTGAAATACGTGATTCGTAGTCATAGTTTTTACATGCAGACCACAAAAAACGTGAAGCTTTGCATCCTCACACAGATTACCTACCTATTTTTATACCTTTCATGAAAATGAAATGGTATATTAATTTCGTCACGAAACCGAAAATTGTAAGTCCTTAAAGGAAAATAGATAGACCCACCATTAAGTATACCGAAATAATCAGGTTGAAGAGCTGAGTTGATTTAGCCATGTCCGTCTGTCCGTCTGTCCGTCTGTCCGTCTGTCTGCTTGTATGCAAACTAGTCCCTCAATTTTTGAGATGTCTTGATAAAATTTGGTGAGCGGGTGTATTTGGGTGTCCGATTAGACATTTGTCGGAACCGACCGGATCGGACCACTATAGCATATATCCTCCATACAACCGATTTTTCAGAAAAAGAGGATTTTTGTAATATCTTACCCAATTTAACAGATTGAAGCTTCAAACTTCACCATATACTTTCGTATATTGCACGTATTGTTGCCTGAAAAAATTGATGAGATCGGTCGTATATATAGTATATATCCCCCACAACCGATTGTTCAGATAAGAAACTTTTCGTAATTACTGCCCTCTTTTAAGAGCTATAGGCTTCAAATTTCAACGAATGCTTACGTATATAGCATATATTGTTGTCTGAAAAAATCATAAAGCTCGGTGGTATATATAGTAAATATATTGTGGTATATATAGTATATATATATAGTATATATATATATATATATATATATATATATATATATATATATATTTTCGCAAATTTTAGCCCCATTTTAACAGCTAGAAGCTTCAAATTTCACAAAATACTTACGTATATAGCATATATTGTTGTCTGAAAAAATCATAGAGATCGGTTGTATATATAGTATATATCTCATACAACCGATTGTTCAGATAAGAAACTTTTCGCAATTTCTACCCCATTTTAACAGCTATAAGGTCAAATTTCACCGATTGCTTACGCATATAGCATATATTGTTGTCTGAAAAATCATAGAGATCGGTTGTATATATAGTATATATCTCATACAACCGATTGTTCAGATAAGAAACTTTCCGCAATTTCTACCCCATTTTAACAGCTATAAGCTTCAACTTTCACCGATTGCTTACGTATATAGTATGTATTGTTGTGTCAAAAAATCATAGAGATCGGTGATATATATAATATATATATGATGGTATATATAGTATATATATATAGTATATATATATTTTTTTGCGATTTCGGCCTCATTTTAACAGCTATAAGCTTCAAATTTCACCAAATGCTTACGTATATAGCATATATTGTTGTCTGAAAAAATCATAGAGATCGGTTGTATATATAGTATATATCTCATACAACCGATTGTTCAGATAAGAAACTTTTCGCAATTTCTACCCCATTTTAACAGCTATAAGCTTCAACTTTCACCGATTGCTTACGTATATAGTATGTATTGTTGTGTCAAAAAATCATAGAGATCGGTGATATATATAATATATATATGATGGTATATATAGTAATGGGGTAGAACATTTTAACAGCTATAAGCTTCAAATTTCACCGATTGCTTACGTATATAGCATATATTGTTGTCTGAAAAAATCATAGAGATCGGTTGTATATATAGTATATATCTCATACAACCGATTGTTCAGATAAGAAACTTTTCGCAATTTCTACCCCATTTTAACAGCTATAAGCTTCAACTTTCACCGATTGCTTACGTATATAGTATGTATTGTTGTGTCAAAAAATCATAGAGATCGGTGATATATATAATATATATATGATGGTATATATAGTATATATATATAGTATATATATATTTTTTTGCGATTTCGGCCTCATTTTAACAGCTATAAGCTTCAAATTTCACCAAATGCTTACGTGTATAGCCCATATTGATGTCTGAAAAAATCATTGAGATCGGTGGTATACATAGTATATATCTCATACAACCGATTGTTCAGATAAGAAACTTTGCGCAATTTCTGCCCCGTTTTAACAGCTAGAAGCTTCAAATTTCACAAAATGCTTACGTATATAGCATATATTGTTGTCTGAAAAAATCATAGACATCGGTGGTATATATATTATATACTTCATATAAACTGTCATTTTTGCCCCTTTTTTACGGCTAGAAGCTTCAAAATTCATCAAATTTCATCAAATAGTTACGTTTACGTTATATATTTTTGAAAGACGTGATTCGTAGTCATAGTTTTTACATGCAGACCACAAAAAATGTGAAGCTTTGCATCCTCACACAGATTACCTACCTATTTTTATACCTTTCATGAAAATGAAATGGTATATTAATTTCGTCACGAAACCGAAAATTGTAAGTCCTTAAAGGAAAATAGATAGACCCACCATTAAGTATACCGAAATAATCAGGTTGAAGAGCTGAGTTGATTTAGCCATGTCCGTCTGTCCGTCTGTCCGTCTGTCTGTTTGTATGCAAACTAGTCCCTCAATTTTTGAGATATCTTGATAAAATTTGGTGAGCGGGTGTATTTGGGTGTCCGATTAGACATTTGTCGGAACCGACCGGATCGGACCACTATAGCATATATCCTCCATACAACCGATTTTTCAGAAAAAGAGGATTTTTGTAATATCTTACCCAATTTAACAGATTGAAGCTTCAAACTTCACCATATACTTTCGTATATTGCACATATTGTTGCCTGAAAAAATTTATGAGATCGGTCGTATATATAGTATATATCCCCCACAACCGATTGTTCAGATAAGGAACTTTTCGTAATTACTGCCCCATTTTAAGAGCTAGAGGCTTCAAATTTCAACGAATGCTTAGGTATATAGCATATATTGTTGTCTGAAAAAATCATAAAGATCGGTGGTATGAATAGTATATATATGGTGGTATATATAGTATATATATAGTATATATATATATATTTTTGGCAAATTTTAGCCCCATTTTAACAGCTAGAAGATTCAAATTTCACCGAATACTTACGTATATAGCATATATTGTTGTCTGAAAAAATCATAGAGATCGGTTGTATATATAGTATATATCTCATACAACCGATTGTTCAGATAAGAAACTTTTCGCAATTTCTACCCCATTTTAACAGCTATAAGCTTCAAATTTCACCGATTGCTTACGTATATAGCATATATTGTTGTCTGAAAAAATCATAGAGATCGGTTGTATACATAGTATATATCTCATACAACCGATTGTTCAGATAAGAAACTTTTCGCAATTTCTACCCCATTTTAACAGCTAGAAGCTTCAAATTTCACAAAATGCTTACGGATATAGCATATATTGTTGTCTGAAAAAATTATAGAGATCGGTGGTATATATATTATACACTTCATACAAACTGTCATTTTTGTCCCTTTTTTACTGCTAGAAGCTTCAAAATTCATCAAATTTCATCAAATAGTTACGTTTACGTCATATATTTTTGAAATACGTGATTCGTAGTCATAGTTTTTACATGCAGACCACAAAAAACGTGAAGCTTTGCATCCTCACACAGATTACCTACCTATTTTTATACCTTTCATGAAAATGAAATGGTATATTAATTTCGTCACGAAACCGAAAATTGTAAGTCCTTAAAGGAAAATAGATAGACCCACCATTAAGTATACCGAAATAATCAGGTTGAAGAGCTGAGTTGATTTAGCCATGTCCGTCTGTCCGTCTGTCCGTCTGTCTGTTTGTATGCAAACTAGTCCCTCAATTTTTGAGATATCTTGATAAAATTTGGTGAGCGGGTGTATTTGGGTGTCCGATTAGACATTTGTCGGAACCGACCGGATCGGACCACTATATCATATATCCTCCATACAACCAATTTTTCAGAAAAAGAGGATTTTTGTAATATCTTACCCAATTTAACAGATTGAAGCTTCAAACTTCACCATATACTTTCGTATATTGCACATATTGTTGCCTGAAAAAATTGATGAGATCGGTCGTATATATAGTATATATCCCCCACAACCGATTGTTCAGATAAGGAACTTTTCGTAATTACTGCCCCATTTTAAGAGCTAGAGGCTTCAAATTTCAATGAATGCTTAGGTATATAGCATATATTGTTGTCTGAAAAAATCATAAAGATCGGTGGTATGTATAGTATATATATGGTGGTATATATAGTATATATATAGTATATATATATATTTTTGGCAAATTTTAGCCCCATTTTAACAGCTAGAAGCTTCAAATTTCACCGAATACTTACGTATATAGCATATATTGTTGTCTGAAAAAATCATAGAGATCGGTTGTATATATAGTATATATCTCATACAACCGATTGTTCAGTTAAGAAACTTTTCGCAATTTCTACCCCATTTTAACAGCTATAAGCTTCAAATTTCACCGATTGCTTACGTATATAGCATATATTGTTGTCTGAAAAAATCATAGAGATCGGTTGTATATATAGTATATATCTCATACAACCGATTGTTCAGATAAGAAACTTTTCGCAATTTCTACCCCATTTTAACAGCTAGAAGCTTCAAATTTCACCAAATGCTTACCTATATAGCATATATTGTTGTCTGAAAAAGTCATAGAGATCGGTGGTATATATAGTATATATCTCATACAACCGATTGTTCAGATAAGAAACTTTGCGCAATTTCTGCCCCGTTTTAACAGCTAGAAGCTTCAAATTTCACAAAATGCTTACGGATATAGCATATATTGTTGTCTGAAAAAATTATAGAGATCGGTGGTATATATATTATACACTTCATACAAACTGTCATTTTTGCCCCTTTTTTACTGCTAGAAGCTTCAAAATTCATCAAATTTCATCAAATAGTTACGTTTACGTCATATATTTTTGAAATACGTGATTCGTAGTCATAGTTTTTACATGCAGACCACAAAAAACGTGAAGCTTTGCATCCTCACACAGATTACCTACCTATTTTTTATTTTATATTTATCTTAAAAATCGTTTAGATATGTTCAAATTTCAATAAATCCTTACGTGTATAGCATATATTGTTGTCTGAGAAAATCATAGATACCGGTGGTATATATAGTATATATCCCATACAACCGATTGTTCAGATAAGAAACTTTGCGCAATTTCTTCCCCGTTTAAACAGCTAGAAGCTTCAACTTTCACCAAATGCTTACATATATAACATATATTGTTGTCTGAAAAAATCATAGAGATCGGTGGTATATATAGTATATATCTCATACAACCGATTGTTCAGATAAGAAACTTTGCGCAATTTCTGCCCCGTTTTAACAGCTAGAAGCTTCAAATTTCACAAAATGCTTACGGATATAGCATATATTGTTGTCTGAAAAAATTATAGAGATCGGTGGTATATATATTATACACTTCATACAAACTGTCATCTTTGCCCCTTTTTTACTGCTAGAAGCTTCAAAATTCATCAAATTTCATCAAATAGTTACGTTTACGTCATATATTTTTGAAATACGTGATTCGTAGTCATAGTTTTTACATGCAGACCACAAAAAACGTGAAGCTTTGCATCCTCACACAGATTACCTACCTATTTTTATACCTTTCATGAAAATGAAATGGTATATTAATTTCGTCACGAAACCGAAAATTGTAAGTCCTTAAAGGAAAATAGATAGACCCACCATTAAGTATACCGAAATAATCAGGTTGAAGAGCTGAGTTGATTTAGCCATGTCCGTCTGTCCGTCTGTCTGTTTGTATGCAAACTAGTCCCTCAATTTTTGAGATATCTTGATAAAATTTGGTGAGCGGGTGTATTTGGGTGTCCGATTAGACATTTGTCGGAACCGACCGGATCGGACCACTATATCATATATCCTCCATACAACCGATTTTTCAGAAAAAGAGGATTTTTGTAATATCTTACCCAATTTAACAGATTGAAGCTTCAAACTTCACCATATACTTTCGTATATTGCACATATTGTTGCCTGAAAAAATTGATGAGATCGGTCGTATATATCCCCCACAACCGATTGTTCAGATAAGGAACTTTTCGTAATTACTGCCCCATTTTAAGAGCTAGAGGCTTCAAATTTCAACGAATGCTTAGGTATATAGCATATATTGTTGTCTGAAAAAATCATAAAGATCGGTGGTATGTATAGTATATATATGGTGGTATATATAGTATATACATATATAGTATATATATATTTTTTTGGCAAATTTTAGCCCCATTTTAACAGCTAGAAGCTTCAAATTTCACCGAATACTTACGAATATAGCATATATTGTTGTCTGAAAAAATCATAGAGATCGGTTGTATATATAGTATATATCTCATACAACCGATTGTTCAGTTAAGAAACTTTTCGCAATTTCTACCCCATTTTAACAGATATAAGCTTCAAATTTCACCGATTGCTTACGTATATAGCATATATTGTTGTCTGAAAAAATCATAGAGATCGGTTGTATATATAGTATATATCTCATACAACCGATTGTTCAGATAAGAAACTTTTCGCAATTTCTACCCCATTTTAACAGCTAGAAGCTTCAAATTTCACCAAATGCTTACGTATATAGCATATATTGTTGTCTGAAAAAGTCATAGAGATCGGTGGTATATATAGTATATATCTCATACAACCGATTGTTCAGATAAGAAACTTTGCGCAATTTCTGCCCCGTTTTAACAGCTAGAAGCTTCAAATTTCACAAAATGCTTACGGATATAGCATATATTGTTGTCTGAAAAAATTATAGAGATCGGTGGTATATATATTATACACTTCATACAAACTGTAATTTTTGCCCCTTTTTTACTGCTAGAAGCTTCAAAATTCATCAAATTTCATCAAATAGTTAGGTTTACGTCATATATTTTTGAAATACGTGATTCGTAGTCATAGTTTTTACATGCAGACCACAAAAAACGTGAAGCTTTGCATCCTCACACAGATTACCTACCTATTTTTTATTTTATATTTATCTTAAAAATCGTTTAGATATGTTCAAATTTCACTAAATCCTTACGTGTATAGCATATATTGTTGTCTGAGAAAATCATAGATACCGGTGGTATATATAGTATATATCCCATACAACCGATTGTTTAGATAAGAAAATTTGCGCAATTTCTTTCCCGTTTAAACAGCTAGAAGCTTAAACTTTCACCAAATGCTTACATATATAGCATATATTGTTGTCTGAAAAAATCATTGAGATCGATGGTATATATAGTATATATCTCATACAACCGATTGTTCAGTTAAGAAACTTTGCGCAATTTCTGCCCCTTTTTAACAGCTAGACGCTTCAAATTTCACCATATGCTTACATATATAGCATATATTGTTGTCTGAAAAAATCATAGAGATCGGTGGTATATATATTATACACTTCATATAAACTGTCATTTTTGCCCCTTTTTTACGGCTAGAAGCTTCAAAATTCATCAAATTTCATCAAATAGTTACGTTTACGTCATATATTTTTGAAATACGTGATTCGTAGTCATAGTTTTTACATGCAGACCACAAAAAACGTGAAGCTTTGCATCCTCACACAGATTACCTACCTATTTTTTATTTTATATTTATCTTAAAAATCGTTTAGATATGTTCAAATTTCACTAAATCCTTACGTGTATAGCATATATTGTTGTCTGAGAAAATCATAGATACCGGTGGTATATATAGTATATATCCCATACAACCGATTGTTTAGATAAGAAAATTTGCGCAATTTCTTTCCCGTTTAAACAGCTAGAAGCTTAAACTTTCACCAAATGCTTACATATATAGCATATATTGTTGTCTGAAAAAATCATTGAGATCGATGGTATATATAGTATATATCTCATACAACCGATTGTTCAGTTAAGAAACTTTGCGCAATTTCTGCCCCTTTTTAACAGCTAGACGCTTCAAATTTCACCATATGCTTACATATATAGCATATATTGTTGTCTGAAAAAATCATAGAGATCGGTGGTATATATATTATACACTTCATATAAACTGTCATTTTTGCCCCTTTTTTACGGCTAGAAGCTTCAAAATTCATCAAATTTCATCAAATAGTTACGCTTACGTCATATATTTTTGAAATACGTGATTCGTAGTCATAGTTTTTACATGCAGACCACAAAAAACGTGAAGCTTTGCATCCTCACACAGATTACCTACCTATTTTTTATTTTATATTTATCTTAAAAATCGTTTAGATATGTTCAAATTTCACTAAATCCTTACGTGTATAGCATATATTGTTGTCTGAGAAAATCATAGATACCGGTGGTATATATAGTATATATCCCATACAACCGATTGTTTAGATAAGAAAATTTGCGCAATTTCTTCCCCATTTTAACAGCTAGAAGCTTCAAATTTCACCGATTGCTTACGTATATAGCATATATTGTTGTCTGAAAAAATCATAGAGATCGATGGTATATATATTATATACCCCATATAAACTCATTTTTGCCCCTTTTTTACGGCTAGAAGCTTCAAAATTCATCAAATTTCATCAAATAGTTACGTTTACGTCATATATTGTTGAAATACGTGATTCGCAGTCATAGTTTTTACACGCAGACCACAAAAAACCAGAAACTTTGCATCCTCACACAAAGTACCTACCTGTTTTTATACCTTTCATGAAAATGAAATGGTATATTAATTTCGTCACGAAACCGAAAATTGTAAGTCCTTAAAGGAAAATAGATAGACCCACCATTAAGTATACCGAAATAATCAGGTTGAAGAGCTGAGTTGATTTAGCCATGTCCGTCTGTCCGTCTGTCTGTTTGTATGCAAACTAGTCCCTCAATTTTTGAGATATCTTGATAAAATTTGGTGAGCGGGTGTATTTGGGTGTCCGATTAGACATTTGTCGGAACCGACCGGATCGGACCACTATAGCATATATCCTCCATACAACCGATTTTTCAGAAAAAGAGGATTTTTGTAATATCTTACCCAATTTAACAGATTGAAGCTTCACACTTCACCATATACTTTCGTATATTGCACGTATTGTTGCCTGAAAAAATTGATGAGATCGGTCGTATATATAGTATATATCCCCCACAACCGATTGTTCAGATAAGAAACTTTTCGTAATTACTGCCCTCTTTTAAGAGCTAGAGGCTTCAAATTTCAACTAATGCTTACGTATATAGCATATAATGTTGTCTGAAAAAATCATAAAGCTCGGTGGTATATATAGTAAATATATTGTGGTATATATAGTATATATATATAGTATATATATATAGTATATATATATATATATATATATATATATTTTCGCAAATTTTAGCCCCATTTTAACAGCTAGAAGCTTCAAATTTCACAGAATACTTACGTATATAGCATATATTGTTGTCTGAAAAAATCATAGAGATCGGTTGTATATATAGTATATATCTCATACAACCGATTGTTCAGATAAGAAACTTTTCGCAATTTCTACCCCATTTTAACAGCTATAAGCTTCAAATTTCACCGATTGCTTACGCATATAGCATATATTGTTGTCTGAAAAATCATAGAGATCGGTTGTATATATAGTATATATCTCATACAACCGATTGTTCAGATAAGAAACTTTCCGCAATTTCTACCCCATTTTAACAGCTATAAGCTTCAAATTTCACCGATTGCTTACGTATATAGCATATATTGTTGTCTGAAAAAATCATAGAGATCGGTTGTATATATAGTATATATCTCATACAACCGATTGTTCAGATAAGAAACTTTTCGCAATTTCTACCCCATTTTAACAGCTATAAGCTTCAAATTTCACCGATTGCTTACGCATATAGCATATATTGTTGTCTGAAAAATCATAGAGATCGGTTGTATATATAGTATATATCTCATACAACCGATTGTTCAGATAAGAAACTTTCCGCAATTTCTACCCCATTTTAACAGCTATAAGCTTCAAATTTCACCGATTGCTTACGTATATAGTATGTATTGTTGGTTCAAAAAATCATAGAGATCGGTGATATATATAATATATATATGATGGTATATATAGTATATATATATAGTATATATATATTTTTTTGCGATTTCGGCCTCATTTTAACAGCTATAAGCTTCAAATTTCACCAAATGCTTACGTGTATAGCCCATATTGATGTCTGAAAAAATCATTGAGATCGGTGGTATACATAGTATATATCTCATACAACCGATTGTTCAGATAAGAAACTTTGCGCAATTTCTGCCCCGTTTTAACAGCTAGAAGCTTCAAATTTCACAAAATGCTTACGTATATGCATATATTGTTGTCTGAAAAAATCATAGACATCGGTGGTATATATATTATATACTTCATATTAACTGTCATTTTTGCCCCCTTTTTTACGGCTAGAAGCTTCAAAATTCATCAAATTTCATCAAATAGTTACGTTTACGTTATATATTTTTGAAAGACGTGATTCGTAGTCATAGTTTTTACATGCAGACCACAAAAAATGTGAAGCTTTGCATCCTCACACAGATTACCTACCTATTTTTTATTTTATAATTATCTTAAAAATCGTTTAGATATGTTTAAATTTCACCAAATGCTTACGTGTATAGCATATATTGTTGTCTGAGAAAATCATAGATACCGGTGGTATATATAGTATATATCTCATACAACCGATTGTTCAGATAAGAAACTTTGCGCAATTTCTTCCCCATTTTAACAGCTAGAAGCTTCAAATTTCACCAAATGCTTACGTGTATAGCATATATTGTTGTCTGAAAAAATCATAGACATCGGTGGTATATATATTATATACTTCATATAAACTGTCATTTTTGCCCCTTTTTTACGGCTAGAAGCTTCAAAATTCATCAAATTTCATCAAATAGTTACGTTTACGTTATATATTTCTGAAAGACGTGATTCGTAGTCATAGTTTTTACATGCAGACGACAAAAAATATGAAGCTTTGCATCCTCACACAGATTACCTACCTATTTTTTATTTTATAATTATCTTAAAAATCGTTTAGATATGTTTAAATTTCACCAAATGCTTACGTGTATAGCATATATTGTTGTCTGAGAAAATCATAGATACCGGTGGTATATATAGTATATATCTCATACAACCGATTGTTCAGATAAGAAACTTTGCGCAATTTCTTCCCCATTTTAACAGCTAGAAGCTTCAAATTTCACCAAATGCTTACGTGTATAGCATATATTGTTGTCTGAAAAAATCATTGAGATTGGTGGTACATATAGTATATATCTCATACAACCGATTGTTCAGATAAGAAACTGTGCGCATTTTCTGCCCCTTTTTAACAGCTAGACGCTTCAAATTTCACCATATGCTTACGTATATAGCATATATTGTTGTCTGAAAAAATCATAGAGATCGGTGGTATATATATTATATACTTCATATAAACTCTCATTTTTGCCCCTTTTTTACGGCTAGAAGCTTCAAAATTCATCAAATTTCATCAAATAGTTACGTTTACGTTATATATTTTTGAAAGACGTGATTCGTAGTCATAGTTTTTACACGCAGACCACAAAAAACCTGAAACTTTGCATCCTCACACAAAGTACCTACCTGTTTTTTATTTTATATTTATCTTAAAAATCGTTATGGTATGTAGATCTGTTCACTATATATTTCTTCTCTTATACATCCGATTATTCGGAGATTACGAGCGGGATAAGATTATTGTTCAGCCCCATTCATGAAAGGTATGAAGTCTTCGGCACAGCCGAATACAATCCCGTTTTTACTTGTTTTTTATTATATTATACATTGTTTAAAAAACTATGGATTTTAAAATCGCCTTTAAGTAAATTTACTGACATTTTATTTTATTTTTTGGTTAACTTACAACTATTTTTACTAGCAAATCCTTCACACGTTGTTCCGCCAAAATCCTTTGTTGTATTCCTTGCTTCTCTCACCTTCTACTCGTCAGCCATTTATTGCGGTGTTGAACCGATATCCAAGATAGGGAAATAATCCATCTAACCGACGCTATCTTCAAAACAGCGGACTATTTCATAATAATTGGCTGAGCAGGCCAAAACGGTCTAAGAAACCGACTAAAGGCATATATTTTAATAGGGACCTACATAGAAAAAAGGTCGCTTTGTATAGAAAATATTTATGGACGTTTTAGCAAGATCAAACTATACAGAATTATAAAAAATTTAAATACAATAAAATAACACATTTACCACTAAAGGCAGGTCGATAGACACAGCAATGTATAGTGTGGTTGTAAACATAGAGAAAGCCTTGAAATGTAAGGAGTACTCCTCAGCCATCTTCTTAGATATGGCCGGGGATTTGAACAATGTCTCTAAACAGGTGATTATGGAGGGTCTCAATTACATAGTCCTAATCAGATGGATCGGTTGCATGCTTAGTTGCATGAAGATTACTTCGCAGTGAGGGTTGTAGTTGTGATCTTGTTTACTATGATGTATAAAGTCTCAAATTGGTTTAGGCATAAACTAGGGGAAGTGAACCTGCAGGAGAAACCTTCCACAAAATATCTAGGAATCGTTCTAGGTAGTAAGTTGTTGTGGAAGCTCTACGGGAAGGAGAGAGTGAGGAAGGCCCCGACGGAACTTTATGCATGTAAAAACAATGCTGTGGTGGGAGTTCTTGTCTGGTAGACGGGCACACGAAAAAGAGCCTACATACAAAAAATAGAGGGGGCTTGCAGACAGTTGATGCTTAGCATAACGTAAGCCCTGAAAACAATCTGACGGCTGCACTGTATGCCATTCTGCACATTCCACCTGTAGATCTGGTGGCGAAGAACATAAAGTTAACAACTACAACGAGACTCAATGCATCGGGGCAGCTAGAGCGCAGACTATCGGTCATAGTGGTTATAGCGTCATCAAATATTGTACGGACAGACTACGTAGCTCCCTACCTGCGATGTGTCTCCTATAGCCACGATAGAGGTGTAAGGTTGGCGCAAGGGCGACCAATGGCAGACAACACACGTGTACACCAAAGCTTCCAAAGTAATGAAACCAGTAGGGTCTGCGAAATACGAATGTTTTCGAAGTGATAGCAGTTTTTTTTTTCTGATCAAGTTAAACTTTTCTTCATAATTCGTCGGCCGATTTCGCTCTTTTTTTGCGCTCTTGTTGGTGATCCCGTTTTCATTCATCATAAATATGTCTAACTTCTCCATGCTTTTATAACGATTTGGTAATTTTCTGTTTTTACCTCTTTTATAATGAGCTACCGTCAAAAATAAAAACATGAAAACTTTTTCAAAGACAGAAGTTACTTTAAATTTTCTTATAAAGCACAACAGTCTTCTAGGGAATTTCGTATAAAAATAGATAAAAACAAATGCGAGGCGCTGTAACCTCCGAAGAGATTTTAGGCCAAACTACTCTTCTAATTTGCGTTGTTCTCTTTTTAATTTTTCCTACAAATTGGCAGGACGTGGTCCTACACGTTTTACGCCGACTCCGAACCCTGTCTGTAACGAAGATGAGTTTTCTCTGAGAAGCTTTTCATGGCGGAAATACACTCGGAGTGCTTGTCATGTCACTGCCGCAGGGCGACAAGAAGAACTTGTTTCTCTATGGAATTTCAACTGTTCAGAAATACAAAGCACTCAAGTACATGATATTGTGTAAACACGACTATGGCAGAAGATTGACGTTGACCGTTAACTTAAGATACCCTGCAAAAATCGCGAGAACCCATATGCTCCAGCTTCGCATTACATCAGAGTAATCCATGGAGTACCCACAGTCTAATAAACATCTTGTAGTGATTACAATCGTTAAAAACGAGCAATGATCGGCTAACAATATGCTCGTGTAGAAACATATGTTGGTCCATTGCTGCATTACAGTGTAGTATAATGGTAAGTACTCCAGTGGACCACATGCTCCAACGATTTTTGCAGAGTAATTATGATCTCATCGGCGTGAATCGAAAAAAATTTAGTCACGAGCCGTACGAGCTATACGAAGATATGTACATAGCGTGTTAGGCGAATGAATAAAGGAGCTTCGTGTGAGAAAGTATACCTATAACAACCGAATTTAGGAGCACATCTTCACTCAATCAAGAAAACGGAAAAGATTTGATCTCCCTCCGCTGTTGTTGTAGGCGCAAAAGTACTCCCCGAACATTTAGGGCAGTGTGATGGATATGACTCCATTATGCTCTAGTATTAACACCTTCTGGCACTCGGGGTGTTTGTTACGTGATCGATTTTATGACGCCTCACCTTTTGGGTCGCCTGAACTAGCTTATGTGTGTTTCCAAACCATGCTTAAAGTAAAAGAGGGTGTCTTAAAGGAAGAAAGAAGGTTGTTAGTGAGAAGTGAGAGGCGTCATAGATCAACCAACGAATTGCAAGACACTTTATTTTTCGGCCCAATCTGCTATCTACCTAGGCTTTTTAGGGCCCATTAATAAAGTTACGGCTTCTGTTATAGATCGATATATGCAAATTTTTAAATAAAAAAAACCCACAACTTACATAAATACCTATTCAACTGTTGGTAGCAATAAGTTTCTTGCATTGTTGATGCATAACAATGGAACATTTTTACATTTCACTTCCCGCAATTCTGATTGTACAACCGTTACTCTGTATACATTTTTACATTGCTTATGAAACTGTAATATTAAATAAAAGAAATTCATGAAAAATAAACCACACAAAGTGATGTTCTAAGCCCCAGCGGGTATTTAAAACTTGATGAACGCTGAAAAAGGCAAATGTTGCCAGTGGAATGTTAAAAGCAGATTGCATTTTTTTTAATACGTATGCAATTAAAACAAGGTACTTTCTTAAATATCGTTAGCTTAATGTGAAAATGTGTTAAGTCACTTTTTACGAATTTTACAGGAAACGAAAAAAACTGAATAATTTTTGAAATAACCTTTTTTTCAAAACTGTTAATGTTAGTTGCAATACTTTTGAGTGTAGAAGCTTTGAAAAAGATAAATAAAAATCATGTATGCTAACCCAGCATCTATTTTATGATTTAGCACAATTTCCTCACTCAAAACAATTTTTTTCTCTTGACTTAGCACTTTTTACTCAATTACCCTTTAATGATTGAAATATAACACTAAAACTATATATTTAAGAAAAAATAGTATTTATTTGTCAAACTATTTCTAACTATTGGCGGTTACGTGGTGTGATGGTAGCGTGCACCGCCTACCACACCGAATGCCCTGGGTTCACACCCCGGGCAAAGCAACATCAAAATTTTAGAAATAAGGTTTTTCAATTAGAAGGAAATTTTTCTAAGCGGGATCACCCCTCGGCAGTGTTTGGCAAGCACTCCGAGTGTATTTCTGCCATGAAAAGTTCTCAGGGGAAACTTATCTGCCTCGCAGATGCCGTTCGGAGTCGGCATAAAACAAGTAGGTCCCGTCCCGCCAATTTGTAGGAAAAATTAAAAAAAGGGAGCACGACGCAAATTGGAAGAGAAGCTCGGCCTCTCTTCGGAGGTTATCGCGCCTTATATTTATTTATTTATTTTATTTCTAACGGTTCTGATCTGGGCTCTTTTGCCGGATGGTGCACAGACAATAACTTATTTTTAAATTCAAACAAATGCTGTGTTGTGTCTTATTCCATAAAGACAACTGCCACATATTTTATCTACAAACTAAATGCTAAATCTCTTAATCGTTGTGAAGAGAGTAAAGACATGGGTGTAATTTTTGTCTCCAAACTCTCTTTTTCTAGTCACATTAATTTCGTTGTTTCAAAATTTGTTGTAATGGTTGGGTTCATTAGGCGAAACACCTGTGACTTTAAGGACCCTATGACGTTGAAGGCACTTTATATCTCTTTAGTCAGAAGTCGCCTCGAATATTGTTCAATAATATGGAACCCTTTTTATTAATCTAACTCCTTTAAGATTGAAAGTTCAAAAAGTTTTAATGAAAATTGCTTTACGGATGCTACACTGGCCAGACGGCCTCCCATCGTATACCAGCAGGCGCAAATTGCTTGGTCTTCAGGCTTTGCATGACAGAAGAACTTGTATCTCATTCATGCTTGCCTATAATGTAATAACCTTGAGCATAAATTGCTCCGATTTATCTAATTTTTTCATTCCATATATTCCACTGCGTGATCTTCGACATAATAAATTATTTATCGAAATAACTCATAAAACGAATTATGCTATGAATGAACTTATAAATAGGACTATACATCTAGCAAATCGATTCAGTAGTGTTATTAATTTTAATAACAGCTTATATAAGTTTAAGCTTGAATTGTTTTCTATTTTTAACTAGTCTGTAACAAAGCATGTAGTTATCGACATGTAAGAATTGAAGTAGATCATAGTCAGCGCAAAGCATTTATCATACACCAAAGGCATGTCTCAATTGGGTAAATCCAATTTAAAGGGGTTGTGTTCGCAGCCCTCTCAAGGGGTTTCCAGCACAGTATATAGCTTCACCAACCCAATTGTCAACTCACCTAACCGTGGCTAATCCTTTTTCATTGACAGCCGAGGCTCTGGCGACCCCAAGTTCCTCATGGCACTAGGAGGTGGGGAGGGCGGGATGGCCTAGAAGGTTTAATGTTGTCATATCAATCGTTCCCGAGATGGTGGAGCTAGTAGTACCTTAATAGTGCTTTGTTACCGGAACGTACCGGATCTATATCCGGCAAAGGGCCATCAACATCGGTAACACTCCCCAAAGCCTTCGTTAATACAACAACAAAAACAAAGCATTTACTTTTAGACTGAATGAATTAAATAAATAAATAAAATGCGCACAGAAAGAAATGACTAGTAATTCAGATTGATATCATTTACAGGTTGACTTAGCACATTTGTTTTAAAAGCTGACGACTTAGCACATTTACACATCATTGCCCACAGCACGTAAAAATGAAAAATTTTAATTTTTTTTTTTTGATCGATGTATTTTGAATTCAGTTTTAAAACTGCATTAATATACAATTTTTCAAAAAAAGTGACTTAGCACATTTTCACATTAAGCTAACGATATGTATTACGAACATTTTTTTATACTCAGTTGAGCAGAGCTCACAGAGTATATTAAGTTTGATTGGATAACGGTTGGTTGTACATATATAAAGGAATCGAGATAGATATAGACTTCCATATATCAAAATAATCAGGATCGAAAAAAAAGTTGATTGAGCCATGACCGTCCGTTAACACGATAACTTGAGTAAATTTTGAGGTATCTTGATGAAATTTGGTATGTAGGTTCCTGAGCACTCATCTCAGATCGCTATTTAAAACGAACGATATCGGACTATAACCACGCCCACTTTTTCGATATCGAAAATTTCGAAAAACCGAAAAAGTGCGATAATTCATTACCAAATACAGATAAAGCGACGAAACTTAGTAAATGAGTTGAACTTATGACGCAGAATAGGAAATTAGTAAAATTTTGGACAATGGGCGTGGCACCGCCCACTTTTAAAAGAAGGTAATTTAAAACTTTTGCAAGCTGTAATTTGTCAGTCGTTGAAGATATCATGATAAAATTTGGCAGGGACGTTACTCCTATTACTATATGTACGCTTAATAAAAATTAGCAAAATCGGAGAAGGACCACGCCCACTTTTAAAAAAAAATTCTTTTAAAGTAAAGTTTTAACAAAAAATTTAATATCTTTACAGTATATAAGTAAATTATGTCAACATTCAACTCCAGTAATGATATGGTGCAACAAAATACAAAAATAAAAGAAAATTTCAAAATGGGCGTGGCTCCGCCCTTTTTCATTTAATTTGTCTAGGATACTTTTAACGCCATAAGTCGAACAAAAATTAACCAATCCTTTTGAAATTTGCTAGGGGCATAGATTTTATGATGTTAACTGTTTTCTGTGAAAACGGGCGAAATCGGTTGATGCCACGCCCAGTTTTTATACACAGTCGTTCGTCTGTCCTTCCGCATGGCCGTTAACACAATAACTTGAGCAAAAATCGACATATCTTTAATGAACTTAGTTCACGTACTTACTTGAACTTACTTTATCTTGGTATGAAAAATGAACGAAATCCGACAATGACCACGCCCACTTTTTCGATATCGAAAATTACGAAAAATGAAAAAAATGCCATAATTCTCTACCAAATACGAAAAAAGGGATGAAACATGGTGAGGTAATTGGATTGGTTTATTGACGCGAAATATAACTTTAGAAAAAACTTTATAAAATGGTTGTGGCACCTACCATATTAAGTAGAAGAAGATGAAAAAGTTCTGCAGGGCGAAATAAAAAACCCTTAAAATCTTGACAGGTATTACATATATAAATAAATTAGCGGTATCCAACAGATGAAGTTCTAGGTCACCCTGGTCCACATTTTGGTCGATATCTGGAAAACGCCTTAACATATACAACTACCACCACTCCCTTTTAAAACTCTCATTACTTACTTACTTAATTGGCGCTTAACCGTCTAAACGGTTATGGCCGGTCACCCCTGGTCCACCTTTATGGCGATATATCGAAAAGGCGTCCACCTACAGAACTAAGCCCCACGCCCTTTTAAAATACTCATTAACACCTTTCATTTGATACCCATATCGTACAAACATATTCTAAAGTCACCCCTGGTCCACCTTTATGGCGATATCTCGAAAAGGCGAACACCTATAGAACGAAGGCCCACTCCCTTTTAAAAATACTCATTAACACCTTTCATTTGATACCCATATCGTACAAACAAAGTCTAGAGTCACCCCTGGTCCACCTTTATGGCGGTATCTCGAAACGGCGTCCACCTATGGAACTAAGGATTAAATAAAAAAAAAAAAAAGGATTACTCCCTTTAAAAATACTCATTAACACCTTTCTTTTGATACCCATATTGTACAAACAAATTCTAGGGTCACCCCTGCTCCACCTTTATGGCGATATCTCGAAACGGCGTCCACCTATGGAACTAAGGATTACTCCCTTTTAAAATACTCATTAACACCTTTCTTTTGATATCCATATTGTACAAACAAATTATAGGGTCACCCCTGCTCCACCTTTATGGCGATATCTCGAAAATGCGACCACCTATACAACAACCACCACTCCCTTTTAAAACCCTAATTAGTACCTTTAATTTGATACCCATATCATACAAACACATTCTAGAGTCACCCCTGGTCCACCTTTATGGCGATATTTCGAAACGGCGTCCACCTATAGAACTAAGGCCCACTCCCTTTTAAAATACTCATTAAACCTTTCTTTTGATACCCATATTGTACAAACAAATTCTAGGGTCACCCCTGGTCCACCTTTATGCCGATATCTCGAAACGGCGTCCACCTATGGAACTAAGGATTGCTCGCTTTTAAAATACTCATTAACACCTTTCATTTGATACCCATATCGTACAAACGCATTCTAGAGTCACCCCTGGTCCACGTTTATGGCGATATTTAGAAACGGCGTCCACGTATAGAACTAAGGCCCACTCCCTTTTAAAATACTCATTAACACCATTCGTTTGATGCCCATATTGTACAGAAAAATTCTAGGGTCACCCCTGGTCCACCTTTATGGCGATGTCTCGAAACGGCGTCCACCTATGGAACTAAGGATTACTCCCTTTTAAAATACTCATTAACACCTTTCTTTTGATACACATATTGTACAAACAAATTATAGGGTCACCCCTGGTCCACCTTTATGGCGATATCTCGAAAATGCGACCACCTATACAACAACCACCACTCCCTTTTAAAACCCTAATTAGTACCTTTAATTTGATACCCATATCATACAAACACATTCTAGAGTCACCCCTGGTCCACCTTTATGGCGATATTTCGAAACGGCGTCCACCTATAGAACTAAGGCCCACTCCCTTTTAAAATACTCATTAAACCTTTCTTTTGATACCCATATTGTACAAACAAATTCTAGGGTCACCCCTGGTCCACCTTTATGCCGATATCTCGAAACGGCGTCCACCTATGGAACTAAGGATTGCTCGCTTTTAAAATACTCATTAGCACCATTCATTTGATACCCATATCGTACAAACAAAGTCTAGAGTCACCCCTGGTCCACCTTTATGGCGGTATCTCGAAACGGCGTCCACCTATGGAACTAAGGATTAAATAAAAAAAAAAAAAGGATTACTCCCTTTAAAAATACTCATTAACACCTTTCTTTTGATACCCATATTGTACAAACAAATTCTAGGGTCAACCCTGATCCACCTTTATGGCTATATCCCTAAATGGCGTCCACCTATAGAACTATGGCCCACTCCCTCATAAAATACTCTTTATTGACTTTCATTTGATACGCATGTCATACAAACACATTCCAGGGTTTCCCTCGGTTCATTTTCCTACATGGTTATTTTCCCTTATGTTGTCACCATAGCTCTCAACTGAGTATGTAATGTTCTGTTACACCCGAACTTAACCTTCCTTACTTGTTTAAAATTAGATTCCTTACTTACATTTTTACATACAAAAATTTGTTAGAAGAATTATTTCAAACTCGCAAATATCTCGTAGCAATGAAAATCTCGTAAATGAAACCACTCTTCATATCACTTTTACAAGGTTTTGCAGCTTCATGAAGGATTTGCAATTTTGAATGAAATGCTCTGTTATTTTTACACATTTTCTTTCAGCGCCATTTCATTGCCTTTTGTATGATGTTTCGTTTATACGGTGTTAAGTACATACTTACATCCATATGCATACAAATGTTTATTGATTTTAGTACATCATTTTTATGATATGCGCATATAAATCACTCGATTAAATGTTATTGGTTCCGCACCAAACTAAAATATTTGATTTGCATAAAAACATATCGTTTTTATTATTATTTTTTTCCGAAATGAATTTCTTGCACGTAAGGAGTGAGAACGAAAAGATTTAACATCGTTCTAATTAAAGGGTCAACGGTATTTGTTGTATTGCTTCATAAAATTGTAAAATGTACAAAACAATCTAATTTTCACACTATAATTTTTTTTTTTAATAAACTTACTTGAATTTTTTGAGGTTTAAATTTTAAACTAGAAAAGTGTACACTGGCGGTGGCCTGGTTTCGAACCGACGGGCACCAAATTAAAGTAGCTTGCTCTACCCATGAGCTATCACATCTGTGTAACAAGACATATCATAGCACCTTATATGTACAGCAACTCGTTTCGAAAAGGAATCTAGGACTTCCAGCTCCTTCCACAGATGAACACTTTTTTTACACTTTTAGCAATAAATTTAAACTCTTGAGGTTTGTTAAAGTATACCAGTTTATACTTTTACATTTTAACATTTTTTAATCTTTTTGAACCAGAATTGTAACAACTCTTCTCTTTTAATTAAGAATTTTTAATCTTTTTGGGTTTGGTTTGAAAACAATTTTGAGATTAAAAAAAAAATAGGGAAAACAATTTTGAGATTTTTAACCTATTAAGTTCAAAATTAAAAAAAAAAATAGAAAAAAATGAGTAGATTAAAAGGTTTTGAGTGAGCAAAAACGTTTGAAAAAGTGCTTAAGCCGACGAATAGTTTACAATTTATTTGTCTTTGTCATTGCATTCCCAGTAAGGAAAATCTGGATTTCAAAACTGGTACGCTTCTAGTGCATTCTGAAGTACTACTTCGCTTTTTATCTCTTTCACATGCTTTCAACTGCCGAATTTAGCATGGCGATGTCCTAGGCTGATGGATTGCCTGCGGAGCTATTCCAATACGGCGGCGCGCAGTTGGTAAGGCGCATACATCAGCTTCTTTGCAAAATATGGTCGGACAAGTGCATGCCCGACGATTGGAATCTGAGTGTTCTTTGTGTATTGTGTATTGTATTGTGCGAAAGATTGAAGCCCAATGTGAATCGGCTGATTGGACCTTATCAGGGCGGCTTCAGACTAGTTTTAGTGGCAAATGCTGATGACATTGATATCATCGGCCTGAACACCCGCGCCGTAAGTTCTGTTTACTTCAAACTGGAAAAAGAAGCGGTAGAGATGTGTTTGATGGTGAATGAGGACAAAACGAATTACCTTATGTCATCGTGCAAAGAGTCAGCACATAAAACTACGCTACTGTTGGTAGCCATAATTTCGAAATAGTAAAAGGCTTCGTTTATTTGGGAACCAGCATTTACACTACCAACAACTCTGAAATCCAGCGAAGAATCACTCTTGCCAATAAATGATACTTTGGACTAGGTAGGAAATTGAAGAGTAAAGCCCTCTCGGCAAACGAAAAGCATGCTCTACTAGTCACTTATCTTACCCGTCCTGCTATATGGTGCAGAAGCATGGACCATGACAAACATCAAATGAAGCGGCTATCGGAGTGTTCGAGAGAAAAGTTCTTCGAAAGATTTATGTACCTCTACGCGTTGGCGATGGCGATTACCGGAGAAGATTTAATGATGAGCTGTACGAGCTTTACACAAACATCAACATAGTCCAGCGAATTAAAACGCAGCGGCTACGCTGACTAGGCCATGTTATACTAATGAAAGATGACGCTCCGGCTAAGAAAGTGTTTTCATCGGAATCCGCCTATGGAAGCAGAGGAAGGGCGTCCCGACTACGCTGGAATGGTCAGGTGGAAAACGATTTAAACTCCCTCGGTATGACAAATTGGCAACAATTGTTGGACGGCCATAACCGTTTAAACGGTTAAGCGGAAATTAAGTAAATAAATGATATTTGTAAAATTTATATAATCACAAGTGGGCGGTGACACGCCCATTTTTAAATTTTTATCAAGAGTCTCAATATCAGTTCACACATCCAATTTCAGCATTCTATGTGTATTATTTACGAAATAATCAGGCTTTTGTGTTTTCCAAAATGTTATATATATAAAAAGTTGGCGTGGTTATCATCCGATTTCACTCATTTTCAATACCAATCTATTCTGGATAAGCCCCAATACAGAATTTGGTAAAGATATCTCAATATTCAATATTTGCTCAATTTATCGTGTTAACGAATGGACATTGCTTAATCAAATTCTTTTCGATACTGATGATTTTGGTATATGAAAGTCTATATCTATCTTGATTCCTTTATACCTGTACAACCAACCGTTATGTTAGCAAATTTAATATACTCTGTGTGCAAAGCACGCTGAGTATAAAGACTCTTTCTGGCACTCCTTATAAGCTTCACAGCCCGTGTAAATTTGTAGACGTTTTGCTAATGAAGAATATATTTTGAATTACAGAAAAAAAAAACAGATTCAAAACTATTTGATATAATACGAATGATCATTGTACTAATGTCCTTTACCTCGAGTTTTAAGCGCACAAATTAAATCATAAAGCGTTTTACAGCTCACGTGGCGGTGTATTGTGTATAAATCGCAAATTAATATGAGGAAACATCGTTAAATGAATTCGCTGTAAAATGGAGAGCTGCACATTTCCATATGCGTGAAAATAAAAGCAATTTTCCATGAACATAGTTAAGTGTATATTTATAATTAACTGATTTAATTTAATATGGTGTAAAAATAAAAGAGTACGCAACATAAAATATTGGGCATTCAAATATGCAATTCTGCGCAATGAGCAGTTTTCGCATGAATGAATGGATATATTTCATTGAAAAGGATCATGTAAGTGTGAAGATATCAAAGCTACCACCTGCTCTACTTAAAAATAAAGATTTAATGCGTTTTTGTTTTTTTTTAATTGCTACAAGTAGTAGTGTGCCCTATTGCAAAAAAAAAAATGTTTTCTAACCCAAAATCAGACAAAAAAATGTATTTGACTTTCCTGAAATTTTGTTAGTTAATTGTTAAACGGAATTCGGATTCAGTACGTTAAAATACATGTCGATAGATGGATCTGCTCAAATATGTAGATCAGAGCACGAAAATAAACTGTGAAAAATCGTTTTATTTGTTCATTGCTCGTCATGGGGTTATGGGAGGTTCCATGAGTATGTTAGCTTCGGTGCGGTCATAATTGTTCTAACAAATCTGGAGATCTTGTGGATAGAAATGTTGTAGAAACAATCAATAAATCGAAAGATATAAAATGTATTCTCTAATTGCATTTTTAACACATTTTTTTCCTCTTAAATAAAGTGCTGATTGAACTATTTCGATTATGTAGAAAAAGCTTGCTTCGAAAAAATAAAATATAAAAATTTTGTTAAGGTGAAAGTTCACTGTCAACCGCAGGGTGCCGTTAAAGCGACTAGTTATTTCGAAATACCTGTTGTTGTTATAATAGCCACCTAAATAAATAAATAAGTGCAAAGCGCGATAACCTCCAAAGAGATTTTAGCCCGAGCTCCTCTTTCACTTTGTGTCGCGCTCCTTTCAATTTTTCATACGGGACTTACTTGTTTTTTCCCGAGAGGATCTATGGTGGGTTAGGCGGAGCACACTGCCACCCCACGACGGCGGCTGCTGTGTATAGGTTTGGTATAAATTCCAATTCCTGGAATATATTATTTACAAATTTGTTAAATCGTTTAGTTTGTTGTTTCGTAAAAATGTATTTCTTCAAATGTACTTTAGAGTTTTCAAAGGGAGTCGTTTATTTTTGTTTTGTTTTAAACTACTGTAGTAACAAACTGTACGAACTAATAAAGTACAACAAAGTTTATTTTCATGCCATTGTTTTTTTTTTTATGTATCCCATTGTAATCATTCAGGAGAGTCCAGAATTTACATGTACCGAAATTATACAAAATAGTAAATCTTTTTTAGTTTACAAATCCTCGACTATTTGTAAGAATTTTTGTTGACAGTATAAGCTTTGGTTAAGAACTTTAAGTGGTCTCTCACATCACATGACTATTTTTTAAACGGTTTTATTTAGGTTGACTTGACAGGCTGCACGGTTGCACGGCCGGCCGTTGTGAACGAATTTTGTAATTAAAATTTAAGTAACTTCCCGATAAGCTACAAGCTTGAAACTTGGAAAATAGTTCAGAACCCGATGACAATGCAATAATAAGAAAAAAATCGCCGCTAGGTGGCGCAAGGATCGAGATATTCACAAAAATCGTAATTGTGGTCCGATTTGGCTCATGTTTGAAACACATAATACATACAAGAATAGAAAACGACATATAAAAAAAATCGTCGCTAGGTGGCGCAATGATCGAGATATTCACAAAAATCGTATTTGTGGTCCGATTTGGCTCATATTTGGAACACATAATACATACAAGAATAGAAAACGACCTATGAAAAGGAATCGCAGCTAGGTGGCGCAAGGATCGAGATATTCACAAAAATCGTATTTTTGGTCCGATTTGGCTCATGTTTGAAACACATAATACATACAAGAATAGAAAAGACATATAAAAAAATCGTCGCTAGGTGGCGCAAAGATCGAGATATTAACAAAAATCGTATTTGTGGTCCGATTTGGCTCATATTTGGAACACATAATACATACAAGAATAGAAAGCGACCTATAAAAAAATCGCGGCTAGGTGGCGCAAAGATCGATATATTCAAAAAAATCGTATTAATGGTCCGATATGGTCCATATTTAGAACACATAATATATACATGAATAGAAAGCGACCTATGATCCGATTTGGTCCATGTTTGGAACACATAATACATACATGAATAGAAAGCGACCTATGATGTCATTTGGCTCATATTTGGAACAAATATTACATACAGTCCGGTAGAAGTGACATCAAAATATTTTGGAGTTGGAGGAGGCACAAGCATACGTGGCGAAGAGTCGAGTAAAGTCTATGGAAGGATTATGTATTGAGGGCTTGGACTGTAATAAATTGTCAGGAAAGAGTCCTTGTAATAATGAGTGACTAAATGAACTAAATATAATGGGAAATAATAGGCAAATTAATAAAGAAAATTTTTAAGTTAAAAGGCTTTATTGAAAACAATACTTACATGAAGTAATAATAATACTAAAAGCTAGAAAATAATTAGGTAGGTCTTAGGTACTAGTCATCACACTCCTAATCAATTTAGGGCGTTCATCAGACAATTAAATAAAAGCGTTGGACGCGTAAAATTTCCATTGGTAGTCATAAGTAAGACCACCTGAACCTTAACAAGGTTATGATACGCCTCACATTTTTAGAAATTTCACGCGCCCAACGCTTTTAATTAATTGTCTGATCATTGCCCTAAATTGATGAGGAGTATGATGACTAGTACCTAAGACCTACCTAAATATTTTCTAGCTTTTAGTATTATTATTACTTCATGTAAGTATTGTTTTCAATAAAACCGTTTAACCTAAAAATTTTTTTTAATTATTTTATTTTCATCTCCACCCTAATTTAGGGGTTGTGTCTAATTACTTTCACGTCATAGTTCCTTCATTGTACTCAAATCGGGGAAATCATTACATACTTATAAGCTGAAAGGCCTTAAATATATTTCGAGTATTAACATTGATGTCTAACCTTCAAAAAAGACAAAGGGACAGAAGAAAAATATTTAATTAATTATGTCATTTGCAGAATACAAATTAACTTATGTAGCATAGAAATAAAATACAGAACAGAATACCTTTACATATACATTTCCATGATTATTCACATATTTAATGAAAAATATCATCACATATGTACATATATATATAAAAATGTAAGGTGCGATAACCTCCGAAGAGATTTTAGGCCGAGCTTCTCTTCCGACTTGCGCCGTGCTCGTTTTAATTTTTCCTACAAATTGGCGGGACTCCGAACGGCATCTGCGAGGCAGATGAGTTTTCGCTGAGAACTTTACATGGCAGAAATACACTCGCGACCCGCTTAAAAAAATTTTCTTCTCATTGATAAAACTTGTTTCTAAAATTTTGATGGTGCTTTGCCCGCGAGTGAACCCAAGATCTTCGCTGTGGTAGGAGGAGCACGCAACCATCACACCACGGGGGCCACATATGTATGTTGGTATAATAAAAGTCCACAATGGCTTGGTGGTAGGCCACCAATAGTGATATGTCATATAATGAGTAAAACAAAGAAGTCACGAAAACATTTAATGTGAATTCCTGCCTTTTTATGTCTACGCCTTTATATCTGCTCCATTGTGTTTACTCATTTGGTGGAGCATTTTTATCTCCCGTGTGTTTTTATATAACTTTTCAACGCTTAGGAGCACAAGTCATGGGAATAACAGATAAGTATAATATGGATTTAGTTTAGACGCATGCAATTAGACGACAAACGTAATTACACCGAAAAATAAAAATCCTAAAATTGAGGAAAATAACAACTAAAATTAAATGTAAAATGAATATACTATTTCGAATGGTGATATTCCACCCTATCTCGGCTGCCGTTTCGAAAATGCCCAATCTCAGAATTTGTTTTAAAAACGACCTATCTCACAATGTGGTTGAATAATGCCCTATCTCAGAAATTTGTTCATGAACGTCGTCCCAGGCGTTTTTATAATCAATTCTGAAACAGGTCATTATTGAAAAGTTTTCTGAGATAGGGCGTTTTCGAAACGGCAGCCGAGATAGGGTGATATTCCACTCAGCAATCGATTTATGAATGTGAAAGGCATTATTTTTTTTATTAATCTATGATGTTGAGAGAAGGGAAGTATCCAATATTCGCAAGAAAACACTCCGGTACTGCTCGCTGGATATTACCAAGCTCTTCATATTAATTAAAAGCATTGAAAAAATTTAAGGAAAACTATTTCGTCATATTACAGGTTATCCATAAAAAATTTTCTCAATTTAAAGATATTATTTTAAGAAAATTTTCCCTCATTGGTATGAGTTTTTCTGAGTGTATTGTAAATTATCTTTAATTTGATTTGTAAAACACCGCAAAGAGCAGATAAAGCGAAAACTGTATAATTAAGTATAATCTGGAGTAAGTAAATTGTTAGTACTTTTTATTTTTTTGTACAAACGTGGTAATAAACAAATATGCGATTATCGGTACATATGTAGGTACATGTGTACGTATGAACATGCAATATGTTCACATATAATTCCCGCAAAAAATCGCAAATGCACAAAAAGGGTACTCCATAAAAATTAAATAGTACTCCATAACAAAGAAGAGTCTAGTTCACGTAAGTGCGATCCAGAACCGGACCATATGGACTGCTCTGTGGAATATCTCCGGGTCTCATAAAACTTTTGATACACAAGGAAATGAAGGTCATACTTGCCACGATATAAAAATTACCAAAATCAGTGAAAAACTACGACCACTTAAAAAAATCGATATCGAAATTTCCAAAAATCCGGGTCGCCCATTGGAAGTGATTTGGAACACATCCGAGTGTATTTCTGCCACGGAAAGCTTCTCAGTAAAAATGTATCTACCTTGCAGATGCCGTTGGAAGTCGGAATAAAACACAAACAACCGTACCACTAATTTTTAGGAAAAATCAAGAAGAAACAACGCAAGTTGGAAGAGAAGCTTGGCCTAAATCTCCATGGAGGCACATCGCGCCAACTATTCTTATTTTTTATTATGTAAAATAGAAATTTGATACAATTTTATAAAATGGGCGTGGCACCGGCTAGATTAGGCAGAAGAAAATTTAAAAGTTTTTAAGCCGTAAATCAAAAGCCATTCAAGATATGATGTGGAAATTTGGCATGGAGGTTATCTCTACTATTATATATGTACAGTCTCATTGGCAATTAGCTCTTAGCGATCGATATCGAAATTTCGAAAAATGTAAAAGATGCTATAACGCTGAAGGAAATACAGTACCTAGTGATACAAACTTTTTGTTCGGAACCAGACCTGACCTGCCAAATAAGTTCTAGTTCGATGGTATGTAACTAGAATTTCTCCAGTCATACAATCGACAATTTGGGTTTTTATATTTCGTAGTTAAAAAAGTCGTTGAGAAATAGACTATCTGAAACAAAAATAGCCGCCGGCTTTAAGGACCTCCTCTTCCTAGACTTTCCCACTGACTTTCCTCTGGCTCGGAACTATCGAAAACAGGGATAATACCGTATTAAAAGCAACATGTATAATTTCGGTCCCGTTCGGATCCAACGAAATACTATCAAGAAAAGAACTAGATCCAAAAGGTACATTTTTACACTAGTTCGGAACTATCTAAATAGTGCCCAAAAATAAGCTAGTTCTAGAAAATGATTCGTATCTAGTATGCAACTATAGAAAATATAATGCAACGGAGACAATTTTCACTACCTAGGACATCTTACTTACTTACTTAATTGGAGCTTAACCGTTTAAACGGTTATGATCGTCCAACAAGGTCGCTACTTCACTCTGCCAACTGGCGGTCATTGGTCACACCAAGGGAGTTTAAAGCGTTTACCACCTGGTCCTTTCAGCGGAGTGGGGGCCGTCCTCTTCCTCTGCTTCCATAAGCGGGTTCCGATAAAAACACTTTCTCAGCCGGAACGTCATATTTCATTCGCCTAACTTGGCCTAGCCAGCGTAGCCGCTGCGTTTTAATTCGCTGATTTGATGTATGCGTAAAGCTCGTACAGCTCATCATTCTTCTTCGGCACTCGCCATCGCCAGCGCATAGAGGTCCATACATTTTTCGAAGAACTTTTCTCGCGAACACTCCCAGAGCCGCTTCATCTGATGTTGTCATGGTCCATGCTTCTGCACCATATAGCAGGACGGGTTCGATAAGTGACTTGTAGGGCGTGATTTTCGTTTGCCGAGAGAGGGATTTGTTTGCAATTGCCTACCTAGTCCAAAGTAGCATTTATTGGCAAAAGTGATTCTTCGCTGGATTTCAGATTTGATGTTGTTGTTAGTGTTAATGTTGGTTTCCAAATAAACGAGGTCTTTTACTATTTCGAAATTATGGCTGCCAACAGTAACGTAGTTTTGTGCGCTGACTCGTTGCTCGATGAAAGCAGGTAGCACTTCTTTTAAAGTAAGCAGAACTTACGACGCGGGTGTTCAGGTCGATGATATCTATGCCATCAGCATATGTCAGTAATGACACGCTTTTATAGAATATTGTTCCAGAGCGATTAAGTTCTGCAACTAGTATAATTTTCTCCTGCATCAAATTAAAGAAATCGCACGATACGAGGTCACCCTGTCTGAAACCTCGTCTAGTTTCGAACGCCTGAAAGAGGTCCTTCGATATTCTGACTGAGGTGGCGGTTTTGCTCAACGTCATTTTGCACAGTCGTATAAGTTTTGCGGGGAAACCAAATTCAGACAGCGGCATTTGGCAGCTCCTTTTCGTGCTAAGGCGACCTTAAATCGACGAAGAGGTGATGTGTGTCGATTCCTTTTTAGTGGGTTTTTTCTAAGATTTGGCGCATTGTGAAAATCTGGTCGATGGTAGATTTACCAGGTCTGAAGCCGCAGTGATAGGTCCAATCAGCCGATTCACAGCGGGCTTCAATCTTTCGCACAATATTCTTGACAGGACTCTTGCATGCGCCTTGCCAACTCCTCGCCGCCGTGTATGAGTAGCTTCGCAGGCAATCCATCAGCGCCCGCGGCCTTGTTGTTTTTAATGTGGTTATTGCTATTCTGACTTCGTCATAATCGGGTGGGGGGACATTTCTTCCATCATCATCGATTGCGGTATCGGGTTCGTCATCCCTGTGCGGTAAAGCGCTGTCTCCATTTAGGAGAGCAGAAAAGTATTCCCTCCGTAATCTAAGTACTCTCTTAACATCGGCTAAAGGTCGCTGTTTTTGCTCTTACAAGAGTTTGTCCCGGACTTAATACCTTCCGTCTGTCGTCAAATTTTTTGATCAAATTTTCGGGCATTACTCCTGGTGGCTGCCAGCTCAAACTAGTCGCACTCACGCCTTTCTTCCTCTCCTTTTTTCTTCCCGAAAAGGCGTCTTGCTTCCCCTTTCAACTCGCGATAGCGTTCAGACACTCCTCTTGTTGCGCTCTCTTTTAACGTATTCCTGTAGGTAGCTTCTTTTCTTTCAGTTGCAACGCGCTATTTCCATCATACCAGTTGTTTTTCCGTGGTCGACGGTAACCATTTTTTTCATAGGCGACAGTGCGAAGTGCTTTTGAGATATGCTCCCACTGCCCCTGCATTCCGATGGGTTAAGTTGTGCTCTCAGAGAGCAGGTGTGTGTGAGTTGCGAAATCATTGGCAGTCTGTTGCGATTGCAGCCTTTCGACGTCTAGCTTTCCTTGTGATTTTTGTTCCTTAGTTTTAGCCGCGCAGAGGCGGGCGCGTATTTTGGCTGCAACGAGATAATGGTCCGAGTCGATGTTAGGTCCTCGGATGTTGTTGTTGTTTTTGTAGCGATAAGGACACTCCCCGAAGGTCTTGGGGAGTGTTGTCGATGTTGATGGTTCTTTGCCGGATGCAGATCCGGTACGATCATCTCGGGAACGATTTGTTATGACCACATGAAACCTTCTAGGCTGTACCGCCCACCCACTCCCTAGATCCATGAGGAACTTGGGCTGTTAAAGAAAAAGGATTCGCCATGGGTAGGCTAGTTTGACAATTGGGTTGGAGAAGCTATATATTGCGCTGGAAACCCCTTGAAAGAGTTGGAAACGCGCCCTTTCCAACCTCCAAACGAACTTGCATCTATTCCGACATAAATAATTAAATATTTTTTCTTGTATGTATATATTGGCGACCGCTGTGGTGTGATGGTAGCGTGCTCAGCCTACCACACCGAAGATCCTGGGTTATGGCCAGGCAAAGCAACAACAAAATTTTTTAAAAAAAAATTTTTTCAATTAGAAGAACATTTTTCTAAACGTGGTCGCCCCTCGGCAGTATTTGGCAAGCACTCCGAGTGTATTTCTGAGTGTATTTCAGTGAAAACTTATCTGCCTTGCAGATGCCGTTCGTAGTCGGCATAAAACAAGTAGGTCCCGTCCCGCCAATTTGTAGGAAAAATTAAAAGGAGCACGATGCAAATTGATAGAGAAGCTCTGCCTTAAATCTCTTCGAAAGGGTTATCGCGCCTTACATTTTTTGTATATAAATTATGTAATAAAAGGTTTACTGTTAAGTCCACTATATACATAGTACAAAGTCCACAATATATAGTACCAAAAAAGTTATACAAGTTAAAGTTAGTTCACGTTCAGGTGATTTTCCTGCACCTTTCTCACTACATGCATAGTTTTGTAAAATTTTCAATTCAATAAGCATTTTACCCAATTATACACTCATAAATTTCGATCCTTCAATCTCATTACATTTTTGTTTTATGTCCTTCATCAACAGGTTTGCGCCCTGTCAAAGCGCGGTATGATGTTGCAACCAGACATATTGGCATATAACGAGGCGATAATGCCACCTCCTGGCGCTGCGGGGTCTGGGCTGGCGAATAATGCGTTTAGTGGTCATCAGTACAAGCATCATCAAACGGGCAGCAGCAGCAGCAGTGGATCGGCGTTGGCACTGGCGTCCACATCAGCGAATAATGCGAAATCAATTCAACAAAATGTTATTCTCGCGAATGCGGGTCTTAGTTATGAGGATGTTTTAAATGATGATTTTCAATTTGATATGGATGGGCACGACGTAATGGTGTTCCTACATATACAAAAGACCGGAGGCACATCATTTGGACGACATTTGGTGCGTGACTTGGATCTAAAGGTAAGGCTTTATTCGCTCACATGTAGTGCATATGTACATATGTATGTAGCACATATGCTTAAGCATTATTAAATGCAATACTTTGGATTGCTTAATTTCTGCGATATTACTTCAATAATATTCAATATGATGCCAACATCGCACACTGACGAACCGATGTACGACGTGCGAGGAATAACCAATTATCATAAAATACTGTAGGACATATTCAAGATATACTTAAGAAACTCCCTACATACGTTGCAACGAAATATGGATGATAGGGATATATATTCATATAAAATGTACCACATACCCACAATAATAATGAATTTATTTCCAAAACAAAAAATGCGTATATGGGCTTATACGTTTGGAATGACCTTGCAATATTTTTGCTAGCACATTGAGCTCCTAATCATAAAAGTGGCGATGAAATTCTACGCGCCAAAAACGTCTTAAAATCAGGGTCGATTTGCATAAAGCGAAAACGTCGTAGACGTTGTTTTCGCTGTTAATGCTGGTTTCCAAATGGATGAGGTCCCTCACAGTTTAGACTTTATACCCGCCAACAGGGACCAGCCTTCCAAGACGCGAATAACCCAATTCCTTCATTATTGACATCAAGTATTTTGTCTTGTCTTCGCCCACAGCATGACCCACTGTTTTCACCCCTCCAATCAATAACAGGCAGAGCTTATGGAGCGTTTGAAATCATCGTTATTTTAAGCAGGAGTATTGCCGTTCTTACTTTATCATAGTCCGATAGCGGAGCGCTTATTCTTCTGCACAATTGAGGTAAAGTGTTCATTACCTGCCTCTCTATCTAGCAATGAGGAGAAGTTCTCGTTCCAAAAGCTAAGCGCACTATGTATGTCGGTTGCCAGATTGCTGTTATTACGTTCTCCAGGGATCTGGTATTAAAACCGTCCATCATAGGCTTAATTTTTTCACGCCGTTCTACCTCACGTTTATTTCTTCTATGTAAGGAGGGACATCCCTCATCATATTAGGTGGCAGTAGCGGCCGCTAGTGAGTGAGACATGTGCTTCGTCTCCTTGTACCGAAGGAGACACTCTACGAAGTTTTTGGGAAATGTTGTCAATGTTGATGGCTCTTTGCAAATATATTGATCCGGAGCGTTCCAAACTAGACGCATCGAGGTACTAGATCGTCGATCTCGGGAACGATTTGATATGACCACGCCGAACGATCTCTTTCCGTGAATAAACCTGAGGCCGATCGAGCCCTGCCTACTAAATTTACGCATTTCATAATTGTAGCAGGTTTCGACAGACGTAGATGGGCCGAGGAAGCATAAGTTGCGCTGCACAACCAATATCAATCCTGAATGAGTTCCTGCTGCTTGACCGCATCGTAAGTTTTAAGCTTGCTCTCACTGAGCAGGGGTGAGGACGAATTGGAGTAATGATCAGCTGTCCGTTTCATGAGCAGGTTCTCGACGGCAAACTTTTGTTAGGTCATTGCGTGCACTTTCCTCGCCGCACAGAGCCGTTTACATATTTTGACTGCCACAAGGTAGTGGTTCAGGGCGACACTTGGGGCTCACAGTCGGGAGCGATAGTACTTGGCGAAGTCTCTTTCCCTATACGAAACAAACATCGCGGCTCCGAATTGTTTTTCCTCCTCATGGCCACTGCGGTAGTCCTCAAAACATAAATGATTGTTACCTAGTTTGTTCATTGGTAGGGGTTTTTACATGGCGGGTCCTAAGTCCAGCGCAATCGGGATTTGAATTTGACTCATCTGTTACGATGTGCATGCCTTACAGCGGGTATAATCCAAGACCCCTAACGGAATCGGCCTGGTTAAACAACCAAAATTGATATGTCTGCTGGCGAACTTGGACAAAATCGAATGCTTGCTGTCATCAAAGAAAAACTCGATTCACTTGAGTATTTTCAGATTTATGGGCAACCTTTATGAGCAAAATAATGTCAGCACAGACATTAAAATGACAATTAGACTTGCCAAAAAGTGATGTTTTGGATGTTGGATTGATTGGGAACTAAGTCCCATCTTTACGAACAAAGAATACAGAGATGAAGATTTATTAGTGAATAAGAATTCAGCGGCTAAGAGGGTTAGGCCTTGTTATCCAAACGAAAACAGATGCGAGGAAGGGTTTAGTTTAGAGAATTGTGTCTCTCATGAGCACTTTAGTGGTAAAAATTGGCTTTGTCTTGGCAAAACCCTTCAAGTGCATTTTTTCCATGAAAAGATTCTTAGCAAAAATTCATCCACATTGAAGATGCCGCTCGGAGTCGGCATATAACATACATTTAGGTCCGCTAATTAATAATAAAAACTAAAAGCGGCATATCATGAATTTAAAGAGAAGCTCAGCTCTAATCTCCCCCATTTAAAAAACAGAATACTTGTATCCATACCAAAATATCAATGCTTGTATTAAAGATCCTTTAACCTTGACTTTGGCTTTTCAAATAAGCCAGCAAAGTAAACTATTTTGTTCATTCAAAATCTACTTATTCACTCAATTGTTCGGTAATTTGTATGCAACTCCTGACTTCACTGTTATGAGCAGCTGACAGGATAAAGCAGCGATATATAAATAATTTCCATAATTCACGAACATTTCACGTACAATGTTGACAACAATATCCGTAATAAATTCCAAACTTGTATTATCAAAATCGCGCACATATGTACATATATATATACAGTGAAACCAAAGAAATGTTTATTCATATTTAGTACATTAAACTAACAAACAAACACTAAAATTCAAAAGACTCATAAATGTTCTTTTAGCGTTTAAAATAAACAAAATTCCATAGAAGTGCCAACTAACTTCTATTCTAAAAATTTTTCATTTGCAGCGGCCTTGTGAATGTCAACGACAGCGGAAACGTTGCTACTGCTTTCGTCCACATCGCAACGAAAACTGGTTATTTTCACGTTACTCAACCGGCTGGAAATGTGGCTTGCACGCCGATTGGACTGAGTTGACAAGTTGCGTCGATATCGAGCTGGATAAAAACGAGGGTGAGACTGCAAAGCGAAGATATTTCTATATAACCTTACTACGTGAACCCATTTCACGATACATGTCCGAGTATCGCCATGTGCGACGTGGTGCTACGTGGAAAGGTTCACGCCATTGGTGTCTTGGTCGGCAAGCGACAGCGGCCGAGCTGCCACCATGTTATTCAGGCAAAGATTGGTTGGATGTAGATTTGAATGAATTCGCTGCATGCGAATCGAATTTAGCGGCCAATCGACAGACGCGCATGTTGGCCGATCTAGCGTTAGTAGGTTGCTATAATAAGACTGCTATGCCGGCGCACGAACGCGATCGTGTGATGTTGGCGAGCGCTAAGCGGAATTTAGCTGCGATGGCGTACTTTGGACTCACTGAGTATCAGAAGGTATCATCAGCTCTACACCATTTTTTGTATCATGTTAATAATATATTTTTTCGCAGATGTCGCAGTATATCTTTGAGGAGACATTTAATCTCCGCTTTGCGATACCATTCGAGCAACATAATACAACAATATCTGCCACAGCGGTTAATAATTTACGTCCGGATCAAAAAAAACGTATCGAGGAGCTGAATAGCTTGGATATCGAACTATATGCCTTTGCAAAGAATTTACTATTCCAAAGGTATGGCTCGCCGAAGTAAGCTCCTTAAATTAATATTTTGCATTTTCCTATCAATTTCTCACTTCTTTAAAATTGGATCTCATAATTCTACAGTTTAGTCTTACTTTGAACCATTTGGCATCATCATACTTAATAGGTTCGTACTACTTGTGGTGTAGATCTGTTATGTTAGACCGGTCTGTAACTTCTTCGATGTTGGTGATGCTTATTAAAACAAGCGGCCTGTTAGTTCAGGTGCTTAAAGAAAAATTAGAATATTAAAGGCGCTTTCTAAAACGATTTGACTTTTTAAAAGTCGGAATATGTGTTATACCATTACCATACTATGTGCACCTTTTCCAGTTTAAGTTCAGAAATTTACAACTCAAGTTCAGAAAATTGCAATTCAAGTTCAGAAAATTACAATTCAAGTTTAGAATTTCCAATTCAAATTCAGAAATTTACAATTCAAGTTCAGAAATTTACAATTCAAGTTCAGTTTCCAAATCAAGTTCAGAAAATTACAATTCAAGTTCAGAAATTTCAATTTAAATGCAGAAAATTACAATTAAAGTTCGGAAAATTGCATTTTAAGCTCAGAAAATTACAATTCAAATTCAGAAAATTATAGGTAGGGTGTTATTTTTCAAAAGTTATTCAAATTCCTACCACGTAATGTAATACTTATATGTTTTTTGCGGAAGTGTTGATGCTTCGTTGACAATGGAGGATAACTCTTTGCAACAAGTGTAAGCGGACGCTCCGGCCATGAAAGTACTTCAGTCGACACCGCAGTTTGGAAGCATTGGAAGGGAGAGACGATCACAGAGTTGCGAGAGGCAGGGGGAGGAAAACGATCTGTGCACACAATACTTATACGTTACTTGCGGGATTGTGGCCGCTCCACAGTGGCCAAAAATAAAAAATTCAAAGTGAAGAGTTTGTCATCAAATGTGTCGTTAGTATCTCTTATTAGAACAGCCTTTTATAAGGTATATTTGTTTTTGTTTTATTCGCACTGTACTCTTTAAGAATAGCTTCAAAAATGAGGTTATGGTATTAGTTGGTTTTTGCAGTTTGAGTAAGTTAAAAATAAAGTGCAAGTTTAAACTATTTAAAAATAAATATAATATCATTGGTGGCCACCGTGGTGTGATGGTAGCGTGCTCCGCCTATCACACCGTATGCCCTGGGTTCAACTCCCGGGCAAAGCAACATCAAAATTTTAGAAATAAGATTTTTCAATTAGAAGAAAATTTTTCTAAGCGGGGTCGCCCCTCGGCAGTGTCTGGCAAGCGCTCCGATTGTATTTCTGCCATGAAAAGCTCTCAGTGAAAACTCATCTGCCTTGCAGATGCCGTTCGGAGTCGGCATAAAACATGTAGGTCTCGTCCGGCCAATTTGTAGGGAAAAATCAAGAGGAGCACGACACAAATTGGAAGAGAAGCTCGGCCTTAGATCTCTTCGGAGGTTATCGCGCCTTACATTTATTTTTTTTTAATATCATTGTATTGAAATAAATAAAAATGAGTATTGAAAACAAAGGTATTTACTTAATTTTGAAATAATTTTGATGTCTTTAACTTCTTGTTTTTTTGTTGTTATTTAAAAGTTCAACAGTGCCTTTATTTGTGTTTATTGGCACAAATATTTCAATTTCAGCTAAAGTTTTAGTTGGGTTCCTCACCGATCTTCACGTTGGGACTTATATCTTATTATAAGTCAAAGTTTTAAGACTCTAAAGTGTTAATTTCAGCTGCTACTTTCTGCCACTAACTATGTTTTGCGACAGTTTTCTTATAGCATCACCCTGATAAATTATTAACGCATGTTATATGTGCTCACATGTAACATACGACATTATTTTATCCAGTCGACGATATGCAAATGTAAACTTTTGTGTGTGTTTGTTGTTGTTGTTGTTGTTGTTGTAGCGATTAGGTTACTCCCCGAAGGCTTTGGGGAGTGTTATCGATGTGATGGTCCTTTGTCGGATACAGATCCGATACGCTCCGGTAACACAGCACCATTAAGGTGCTGGCCCGACCATCTCGGGAACGATTTATATGGCCACATTAAACCTTCAGGCCATCCCTCCCTCCCCACCCCCAAGTTCCATGAGGAGCTTGGGGTCGCCAGAGCCTCGTCTGTTAGTGAAACGGGATTCGCCGCTCGAAGGTGAGGTTGGCAATTGGGTTGGAGAAGCTATATATTGCGCTACACAACCCCTTGAATCCCGTGTGTGTTTGTTGTTTTGTTATTGTTATGTATGTAAGATCTTTTAATAACTTGAATTTATTTATTTGATCCTATTAAGCATTGTATTTGCGTTAGACACATCTTACCACTTTTCCCCCACATCTACTTACTTTTTGTATGCATGCGGCGAAAGTGGGTGGTTGTGGGTCGGTATGAAGGTATGACCCGCACCAATTTTATGGTAAAATAGTTCTTACATATTTGTAAAGCCGTGACCAAAGTTTCACATGGATATCTCTACTGGAAGTATTTTTGGCCACCAACTCCATATAAGACCTACCAGTGTGCGCTCCGTTGATTTCGTCATCACTGCTGTCATACTCAATGCACATCAATGCTTTTGACCTTTAGAATATAGCTGGATTATCAAATTATTAGCGCTAACATTTACCAACTTACATACTTTTATTTCCATTGCCTGAAAGAAAAAAATCCTGACAAACTTTCTGAACTAGATTTGTAATTTTCTGAACTTGAAACGTAATTTTTTGAACTTGAATTGTAATTTTCTGAACTTGAATTGGAATTTCTGAACTTGAATTGTAAATTTCTGAATTTAAATTGGAATTTCTGAACTTGAATTGGAAACTCTGAACTTGAATTGTAATTTTTTGAACTTGAAATGTAGTTTTCTAAACTTGAAATGTAATTTTCTGAACTTAAATTGGAATTTCTGAACTTGAGTTGTAACTTTCTGAATTTGAATTGTAAATTTCTGAATTTAAATTGGAATTTCTGAACTTGAATTGTAATTTCCTGAACTAGAAATGTAGTTTTCTAAACTTGAATTGTAATTTTCTGAACTTAAATTGGAATTTCTGAACTTGAATTGTAACTTTCTGAATTTGAGTTGTAAATTTCTGAACTTGAATTGTAATTTTCTGAACTTGAATAGGAAACTCTGAACTTGAATTGGAAACTCTGAACTTGAATTGTAAATTGCTGAACTTGAATTGTAAATTTCTGAATTTAAATCGGAAATTCTGAACTTGATTTGTAAATTTCTGAATTTAAATTGGAATTTCTGAACTTGAATTGTAATTTCCTGAACTTGAATTGGAAACCCTGAACCTGAATTGTAAATTTCTGAACTTGAATTGTAATTTTCTGAACTAGAAATGTAGTTTTCTAAACTTGAATTGTAATTTCTGAACTTGAATTGTAACTTTCTGAATTTGAGTTGTAAATTTCTGAATTTAAATTGAAATTTCTGAACTTTAATTGTAATTTTCTGAACTTGAATTGGAAGCTCTGAACTTGAATTGTAAATTTCTGAATTTAAATCGGAAATTCTGAACTTGATTTGAAAATTTCTGAATTTAAATCGGAAATTCTGAACTTAATTGTAATTTTCTGAACTTATATTGAAAAAGGCGTAGTTAGAGTCTTACTACCTTCGTTTATGGATATTTTCTTGCAACAAGTTATCATCTAGGAGCGAAAACAAGTTTGGTGCTCTTAATTACCATAGCAACTGAAGCAAAATATTCAAATTTGTTTGAAGTTTTTTTTTATAGCTATCTATGTGAACTCTATTTCACGCCATTATATATTCCCAATGCACTGTGTTAAAAAATAGAACACTGAGCTCCTATCCGGAAGAAGTTGGCTCAGATCATGCCGGGGATTGATAGCTTATATAATAGTGCATTCATTTTCACAGAAGTTTGAGTTTAGTTTATTTATTTTGAAGATAGTAGATAAGATATCTTTTCGATCACAACAAAAGAAAATAAAAATCAATTAATATACACCCAAAACCTAGGAACCTGAAGTTTTGAACAATAAAAAGATAAACATTTCCTTTGGCCATGAATGCAGTATATAAATAGTTCAAATCAATACCAGAATTTTTATTGGTGTACTAAAATAAAACCCCTTTAAGTCAAATTCCATTTACGTTAACGTAATCCATCCGCTTACTCGGAAAAATGTACATATATCCGACACAGCCCTACTGTTAATGCAGTTAAGCATTTACATTGGAGATGTTTCCGCGACAGTGAAGCCTAATCTCAGAACCTATTCAAAGTTTTTTGCAGAAAAAACAATGATAAATACACTATTTCACTTCCTTTATATTATGTCGCTTTCATGTTAGTCCGCAAACGTTAGTACAATTGAAAAATATTGCAATCGATTTTTGAGTAACCATCCCTGAAGCTTAGAGTCTTGATACTTCAGAACTCGATGACAATGCAGCCTGGGCGAAAACACTGTCATTGTATGGCGCCGGAGCCGTAATATATAAAAATCTCGTCCGGATTTGAAAATTGTTTCATTCCCTTTTATTAAAGTGCCCAATTTCCTAGGAACCTGAAATTTTGAACATAGCTTGGAACAATAGCCAGGATAATAAAAAACGTCTAGACCGGCGGGGATGCAGAGCATGTAGAGCACCCTTATATAAATTTTTAACTAACTTATCTTTGAGCTAGAAACTTGAAACCATACACATAGTTAAGGGCACTGAGACAATTCAAAACGTTTTCGCTAGATAGCGCGCAGGGGCCCGGTACCGAATCCGAAACCGGAGTTAGACCCGGAATCGAAATCAGAACTAGACCGGAACCGAACCGGAACGGTGTTTTATCATTTTTTGATCTTTTAAGACGTCGTTGACACGTTATCGGTTTGTTATAGGCGTGCTAAATACGAGTTTTCGAAGTGTTATCCATACCAAGGATTATCAATGACTTCCCGATTTTTGATCGACGATTTATCGGTTTGTTATTAAACTCTGTCGACTTACTATCGAAAAAGTTTAAACAAAATTTGTTATCGGCGGTGCCATTGATTTGTTATCCATTTATAAACAAAAAGTATCAATTTCTTATCAAAAAGTTAACGATTATTTATCGAAAAGTGATCGATTTTTAACTGGAGTTTTACCAATTTGTTCTTGACAACCCGTCGGTTTGTTATGAAAGAGATACCGATAAAACTTTGCTATAAAATCGATGACTCACCTGTAATACCCAGCCGGTAATAAACCAATAGAAGATGACTCGGCGATAATAATTGGCTGTCAATAAAAATGTGACAGTCAAGTAATTATTGTTGGTACCGGCTGTCACAGATAAGAAGTTGACGAAGCTTTTGTTAAGAAGCCCGAAATTATTTGTTTCTGTTGGAATTGCTTCTGTTGTGGTTTAATTTTAATTCGTGAGTGAGCGTCTGTCCGTAAACACGATAACTTGAGTAAATTTTGAGGTATCTTAATGAAATTTGGTATGTAAGTTCCTGGGCACTCATCTTAGATCGTTATTTAAAATGAACGAAATCGGACTATAACCACGCCCACGTTTTCGATATCGAAAATTTCGAAAAATCCAAAAAGTGCGATAATTCATTACCAAAGACGGATAAAGCGATGAAACTTGGTAGGTGGGTTGACCTTATGACGCAGAATGGAAAATTAGTAAAATTTTGGACAATGGGCGTGGAACCACCCACTTTTAAAAGAAGGTAATTTAAAAGTTTTGTGAGCTGTAATTTGGCAGCTGAGTATGTAATGTTCGGTTACACCCGAACTTAGCCTTCCATACTTGTTTTTTATTATTATGATGAGTATAATTCTACCTACCCATACTAATTTGTTTGGCAATAAACCTACTATGTTAAAATAAAGAATGCTCGTCAAAAAAATATATTCCCTGGGAAAAGGAATAAATAAATTTTTTTAAACATATATGGTAATGTTTGGTATGCATTGAGTGCAATACACCATACATTACCCCTTGCACTACCTTTTATAGACACATTGCAAAGGAGTCAGAAAGAGAAACATATAACACACTTTCCCACTGCACTTTACTCATTAAATATGCACATTTAAATAAAATATTTATTTATATTTGAATAAAATAATTTATACTCATTTCAGATTTGAGCATTTGAAAGCGAAAGACACCGATTTTGAGAAGCGTTTTGCCAACTTAGGCAACATTTATTACAAACAAGGCGTTACGGAATTTAATTGGGATAGCAATATTGATGAAGCGTTAAGCAGCGATCATTGAAACCAAATATACATAAGCATTCACATATTTATAATAATTACTACCTACATACATACATAATATGCGCTTAAGAGTTTAAATTGTGGCGACCTAAAAAGTGGCTATGGGCCGCTGATTGCAAAAAGGACTTTATATTAGATTTAAGTATAAATTTAAACAAAGATATAAAATAATGAAGTCGTTATATAAATTCTGTATCTTTTGTGTTATTTGCTAGTTTATTTGTGTAGTCAGTGCTAAGTGCTATATATGTTTGTCGCTATTGTAAATATGCTTCTAAAGATTTTAATTTTTAAGCTATAATTGAAAAGTCTTAACTAGCTGCAAGGCATTTTGATATATTATTAGGCTTAAGTGTCGATAAGTCGTAACACATAAATTAATATTTACTTATAGGAAAATACGCTAAGCCAAAATTAGTTAAGACCTAAATTATAAATAAGCTTATGTTCTAATATTTAGACGAAAGAGAGAGTATTGTTTATTTTTTACTGCATAATTGATGAGTTTTAGATAATAATACAAAGTATTTCCAAATTGTACAACTAAAGTTAAGATTCATAAAATATGATGTTATCGCGAATGTTGATATTGCGGTTTCCATATTCACTCGCTCTATACGAAAATAATCTTGGCTTTCGCTTATAAAAATTTTGTTTTGTCATAGCCCACAGAATAAAAATTTGTCTCCAGTTATTCGTTTAGTACATATTTCCTGCAAATCGTCAACCATTCCACGTGTAGGACACGCAACAAGTAAACTGCAAGCTTCCTCGGACCCCCGTTAGGAGATATTGAAGACAATTTGTGATTAGTCGCACCTATTAATTGGAAGGAGCCACTGCTACAACACCAACAACCAAAACAGTTGAATTAATATTTTGCTTAGAGATTTTTTTTAATACCAATCAATGGGCTAATGTATTCGTCTACTATAACTAAAGAAAGGCGAATTCTGTACCAGGTGTTGTTATCTCATAGCTGATTGCTTCTTCTTGATTATTTTCCATGCAGCGCCTTGTACTTTAATATGTCAGTTAATCGAAATCAATTAAAATTTTCTTTTGACTTGACATTCTTCTGCACGGCGAATTTGTTAAATTCGCTTTGCCAGCACCTGGTATGAATTCATCTTGAGATAAAGTAGCTGGATTTTTTTTTGAGTCATAGACTTACTATAGTAGTTTGGTTATGCAAAATTTATTGTCAATAGAATTTGGTAAATTCAAAAGACGCCAAATCAAATAACGCGCTTTCCTTTTGTTTTGTAAATTGCTTACAAAATTTGTATTCAGTCTTTAAAGCTGGCCGTACATGTAAAATTTGAAAAACAAAACCATATTAAATATGTACATATATATCTCAAGAAATTTATGAAAGTAGGTCTTATTCCCAAGTTTTGCCAAATAAATTCTTAATCTTTAATTTCTGCGACTAATAGCTCCGTCACATAAGTAGTTTTTCATATAGATGAGTTTAACACAAGCTTATGGACTATGAGTAGATTGCACGTATTTTTATGGAGAACGGTATATTGAGTGACACCGGCCCCATCTGATATGGAAAAATAGCCAAATCTCAAATTTTGTTGCAAGCTAATCATAAGAAGAAGAATTTGACATTTGCTATTGCTAAAGGGTGTTGGCACACTTTGCAAGTGAAATTATTTTTCGCACTGGTTGGTAACTTTCCTAATATTTTTCGCAAATATAAACTGCAATATAACAATCGAATACGACACAAAATATGGTAATTTTTGTTGTATAGGGAGAATGTTTATAACAGTGCTTCGCGAAATTTTGTATGTGAATGGGCAAGGCGTAATAAACTTCAATTCCCAAGTCTGAAGTTCCTTCATATTTACAAACGCAATATCTTGGTTGATTGTGGCAATGTTATTGGAATGCATAAGCTTGTGTTAAACGCATCTATATGAAAAATCTCACTGTGCCGCGGCCTTAAGCTTTAAAAACGAATATTTTTATTACATACTTCCGTATTCAGTGAGCTATCACAAAGCAAAACCTTTACATAAGAAGCCCTACATAACTTCTTTATAGCAGTGTGCTATTTTTACATTAAGCTACAGTGAAATATACTTTTCCTGAGACATAGTTCATATCGTGCTCGGAATTCAGCATAAACCCACCCATTTGATAGAGGCAACTTTATGGTTATCGCGCCGTATAACAGATACTTCAAGAATTGATTACATACGGATGGTTATATATTTATTTTCGTTCAGTATTTTACATATCAAGAGTTTAAATTTTATAAATACCTTTTGTATAAATCATTTACGGAGGACTTTTGTTTGACCACAATTCATTATGAGCCCCTTACCGATAGTATTGTTAGTCAAAATATTTCTATAAGACAATAAGTTCAAAACAACATCCAATGCATATATTTATACAGAGTATTTTGCTACGCACCTATTCGACTTTAAGGTTATATTCTGTAACTAATTACATATGGAAAAAGAAAGGCAACCGTTTTAATTTTAGCGAAACAGAACAAAAATATAAACAGAACTCATTCCTAGGGGCTTTGAGATACATCTGAACTCCTCGAAATCTTTCGTCATGAAATTAGCCACTGAATGGAACCTTAACGCCGTATACTTTCGTTGTAAAACAGCCTGCATATGGACGAATGAGGCAGTTCACGAGGTCTCCTTTTCGTCGTATGTGCTATGTTTTAAAAAAATTTCATATTGGAAACTATGGAAACATCTTAAAATGTAAGACTTTACTTGTGAATTGTGTAAATGTATTGCAAAGTTTTAACTTAGATATAATTTAGTTTAAAGTTTCAAATGCTCATGAAACCAATAGACATAACACCATTAAAAAGTTGATATTATATAAAATTTTCATAGAACGGCTGTTTTGAATCAAATCTGGAAACAATTAATGCATAAATTCTTAAGTTCAAACGTACGATGTAGTTTTATGTTTGCTAAAAATGCATGGCAACAATTTAATCATGCGAAGTTCCAAGCATGCCTTCAGTTACAGTATACCTAAAATCTTGAATAATATTGAATAGAATATCGTACGAAAATAAAACATACATACATATGTCAATAGAGCTATTAAAAAATAAATAAACGTAAGACGCAATAACCTCCGAAGAGTTATTAGGCCAAGCTTCTCTTCCAATTTGCGTTATGCCTCATTTAGTTTTTCCTACAAATTGGCGGGACGAGACCTACTTGTTTTATGGCGACTCCGAACGGCATCTGCAAAGCAGATGAGTTATCTCTGAGAAGCTTTTCATGGCAGAACTACACGCGAAGTGCTGTCCGCACACTGCACACAGGCGACTCCGCTTAGAAAAGTTTTCTTCTAATTGAAAAACCTTATTTCCAAAATTTTGATGTTGCTTTGCCCGAGGCGAGAACCCACCCGTTGTTGTAGGCGAAGCACGCTACCATCACACCACGGCGGCCGCCGACACATAGCTATTACGAATATTGAAAAGTTGAGTTCAAGCCGAAATCTAACTAAAACTTTAGTCGGCCTTATAATGTCGCCTAAGGGCCATATTATGTATAATGTTGTTGTGATAATCGGCAGTTTTGGTTAAGTACTTTTTGATCGACCAATCTTTCAGGTGCACTCGTGACTTAGTTGTTGTTGTTTTGCTTGCTATGAAGTGTTCGTATGCAAAGCTTGTACGTAGATATGCACGTGTGTGTATTATATGTACACATGTAAGTACTAAATTGAAAATTACCAACTAACGTAAATATGTAAGTACATAGATTATATGTGGGTGTAGAAATTCATGTTATATTAAGCTATCATAACTTATATAAGCGAATGCGAATGTCAGTGACTGCGACGCAAAGTATCACGGCGTCATACATAATCTGGCCCTAAAAAATCTTACTGTGTAAATCTCGGACAGATGTAATTTTGAAATAATAGTTTCTTGGTTTATTGAAACGTTTAAGAGTTTGTACGAATCGCCCTAACATTTTGACAAATATAAAGTTTAGAATATTTTGAGTCAGCCCGCCAAAAAAGACACCACGGATGAAAAACTGGAGTTAAACGATTGTCCATCAATGCATGGGAAACGTTAATCATATGCTCCAATCCTTTAGGCATCCCATTTAATTGAGTCCTTTTAGCTTATCAAAGATAAAATAAATATTTACAGCGATCTAGTCAGCTGAAACTTATTCACGAATTACCTGCTTCCAACGCAACCTGTCCCACCCGTCACAAGATAAAATTACCTTTTTTTCTTTGTTATCAAACAAGATACACTAAGGTACACAATACTGTTTTGATTTGTCGTAATTGAAGATTTCGGGAGATTTCCTAGTCCCCCCCATCACACTTACAAAACGGTAAATTTTCGTGTAAATTACATACTTAAATTTTATATCTCAATATTTTCGTATAAAATAAGCATTTGCCTTCAAATGATAAAATTTCAAAACATCTAAAATAAATAAAAAAATAATAATTACTTGTTTAAGAGAAGTTACTTAAAGTTTGAGTCAAAGTCAGGTAAAATGTCTCACCCGCCACTATGAAATGTCCTCCCATAAATTGATCGATTTGAAAACGCTTACAAAGTTCCACTAGTAGTGGACTGCTGAATGGAACACCACACTAACTCGGATGCCATTTCGAAAGCGATCTATCTCAGAACACGTTTAAAAAACGCCCTACTTCAGAATTTGTTTGAGATATGAAACAAATTCTGAACAAATCCTGAGGTAGGGTACTTTTGAAAAATATGAGATAAGGTGGTTTCGAACTGGTAGCCACTCAGCAGTCAAAATTTTCGGCGATAATTAAAAACGTGACATGCCAGTTTTGGATTTTTGAGCTTAATGATCGATTAATGCCGCGAAAGTCAATGAGAGAATGTATGCATTAGATATTTTAAAATTGCCAAATCAATTTTTAAATGTTTAGGAAAATTGCCACATGCTTATTTAAACTTTTAAGAAACTATTTGAGTATGCAATTATTAAGTCCGACTCATTTTATCCGACAAATTTGAAAACCAAAGGTCGCATTTATTGTTAAAAAATTTTTTCATCGAAGTTGTATATGGTCAAAAATTTAACCTAGCAAAGTTTAACTAAATAGTCTTAACCAATTTTTAAGATATCTTGGTTTTAGCTATTGTTCAGACACATGAAAACTATCATTTTCGTTGAAAAGTTTAAAATTAAAACCAAAAAGTTTAACCCTTTCCGCGTTTTTCAACTTTTTTGGCCTATATGATAAACTTTGTAAGGATAAGCCCAAATTTAAATATATATGGGTTTACTTTTTAGTGTAGATGCTTGAAAATGGACATTTAGAACCAGTCATATGACCTCGTTGCATTTTACAGCTTGCAAGGTTTGCATTTAAATCCAAAAAAAGTTTGGTCACATATCTAGACCAAAAAGTTTAAGATCTAAACCAAAATTTTCAACCGTATATATGTATATGTCGAAGTAGGGTAGAAAAGATGAGAAACATTTAATTTGAAAATGTTTTTAGTACGTTTAAGCCCGAAAAATTTAAAATTTTCGCAAGGAGAAAGCTAATACATATATCAAGACCTAAACTTTTTCTTTGCGAACAGGTATAGCTTTTGCCATACCGGGGTTAAATCCATCAAATGGAGTTTTCGGAATAGCGATCTCAGTTTCTTGTACAATTCAAACTTTTTTCATCTTATTTGCCCTACTTGTTATCCCGTTGCCTGAGGGATCCGAAAAACTTCAGAACTTCCTTCTGCAAAGATTTACACCAGCGGTCCTCATTTAGTTGAATAATTATTGGCGCCACTTCACACGTATTATTATTCTCTTTCGTCTTTAGTTGTCGCTGAACAAGCAGAGTAGCAACATCCGGTGAGGCTATTGTTTATTTGCGCATTTGCGAAAATATATTCGGCAAACAAACGCTCATGCGCAGAATGTTTTCATAATTTATTTTGTTTAAATTTTTCCTTAGACTCTATCAATAAAGTAATATTTATGTGGCATATGTACGAATTACTTTTTGTGTGTTAACAAACATGCGTGCATACGTCCTACCTCATTGATTTTTCATCAACAACTTAACCACTACCAATAAGATGATTTTAGTTTTACTCACACAGCCACCGTTTTGATTTTGGGGACCCCTGATTTACATATATAAACTACTAATTAAAATAATGCATTATTCGAGCATTCACAACAAGAATTAGTTATGGTTCCTCATTTTATACTTACTCAATGGCGGTCACCGTGGTGTGATGGTAGCGTGCTCCGCTTACCATACCGACGATCCTGGGTTCGCGCCTGTGGTTATAATAAAGATTCTGTTCGTTAATATAAATATATTTTAATATTTACAGATATCTTAAAATATATTTTCTATAAAAACAAACTAAAACCAATGAAAATTTTTGATATTACAGAATTCAAAATTAAAAAATAATATTTGGATACATATTGAAAAGTACAATAATTCAAAGTAATAAATTTACAAAGTTAAATTAAATTAAATAAATAAAATTAATCCATTACTAATACCCTACAGTGCCCCTGGAAAAAGCAACATCAAAATTTTAGAAACAAGATTTTTTAATTAGAAGACAATTTTTCTAAGCGGGGTCACCCCTCGGCAGTGTTTGGAAACACAACGAGTGTATTTCTGCTATGAAAAGCTCTCACCGAATCATCTGTCTTGCAAATGCCGTTCGGAGTCGGCATAAACCAATTAGGTCCCGTCCCCCCAATCTATAGGAAACATTTAAAGGAGCACGTCGGAAATTTGGAAGAAAAGATCGGCCTAAAATCTCTTCGGAGGTTATTGCGCCTTAAATTATTATATATGTACATACATATAGCTTATTTACTTCAATAGTGTCATAAGTAAAAAAAAAAAATCTTTGTAATTCGTTAAAAATTGAATGGCTTTCCTGAAAAATTTTGTTATGACACTGTTGAAGTATGTATGGACATCGTATCCCCATATTTTTTTAGTTGAAGAGTTCTACTAATTACCAAGAAAACAAATGTGACAAATCTCAATTAGAAAATTGTATGTAAAAAAATCTTAATAGTCTAAAAGCCAATTGTAAAAAGTATTTCTATTATTTTACTGCATTTATATTCAAACAAATTTACTTTATAATACATAGATACACTCATACGTACATATATTATATATTATATTGTGCCATTCTGTAAAAAAAAAAAATCATTAATTTTTTTCGTCATTATTGTCATCAATCGCATAAAATTAATTATTACTGTCAAAGTATTTACCAAAAACAGTGCAATTAAATTAATTTTACTATTATCGCACTATAAAACTATTAACTATTAAAACATTAATAAAAAGGATAATTTGAGGAAACATTGAGTTTTGATTTACTAAAAGGATTATACTAATTCTATACAGAAGTTCTATGAAATCATTATGATTTTAAATAAAAATATTTATTTCACACAAAGCCACTCGATTAGACATTCAATAAAGGATTTGAGAAGTTGCGCTTTGAGATTGTCGTATTGATTGTCGATAAGAAACTGCCGATAACACTTCGATAATTCACCGATAACAGGCTGGTGACTCTTCGTACTCGTAAATGAGTTTTGCCGAACCCTGCCTATACTATTCCAAAACTGCTGAGAAATTATCCCGAAATAGTCGTGAAAATAACCGCGAAATTATCTCAAAATGGCCCAGGAAAAAAAATAATCCGTTTTATAGACCACACTTTCCCAAGTGACCTGGAAATAGTATCTAAAACAATACCTGAAAAAATCCAAGATAGTCCCGAAATAGGTCCGAATATAATCTCAAAATAGTGCCAGAACGATCCCAAAGCTATTACAATAAAGTCTCGTTATGATGCTAGATCCAGAAGTGATCACAAAATGAGCCCGTAAATATTCCTCACAAGACTCCAAAAATATAGAATCGGGACACTGTTGATATTTTTGTTTGGAATTATGGGGAATGACAATTATTTGCAGACCGTGATAATAACACAATATTAAGTTTACACTATGTTAATTTTACCAAAGCCGGTGGGAGTTTTAATATTCCTGAAACCTATTTCTAAGCATATAACACTTTGAAAAAAAAAAGCCATTAAATCACTATGAAAAAGAAAAAAAAAATCGAAAAAAGACACATCTGTTATTATATGTGATAAACCGCATTCCCTTTTCTGGTTAATCGGAAAATGCATTATCTGCGAAATAGAAGGACTTCATCCCCTTTTGAGTCAGTGCAAACAACATCAGCCTGGAAATAAAGAATAACTCTTGTCATAGAATGCTTCTGATCCTGATTCTGTTCATGAGGACGACAGCGAGATAATATAATATTGCAACAAACAAAAGCCCAAAGGCGTCGTTGGATAAGCCATCTTATGCAGATGGACAAGATGGTCTGGCAAACAATTTTTCATATTGACACCCGTAGACGAAGGGCTAGACTTTCACTCAGTACGTAGAGACAGATGGAGGGCAACTTGAACTTCCTTTGGTTCTCCAAATTGGAGTCAGTTATCGCTAAGCAGGGATAATTGGTGTAACTTGTTACGCAACGGCCATAATCGCCTTAGCACTTAGCGTCAATAAATAATGATAATGTTGTTTATTACATGAGATTAAGGGCTTCAATATCGGATGAGTTGGCTATTGAGGTATTTAATAGAAAATATTCATAAATCTTTACGTTACGCCAACCTGAGTATCGGCGGAGACTTAGGGATAAGAGTTTTAATTTAATTTTTTATATTTTATGCTTTGGTTAAACGTATACACATTATTTTTCAATGGTAAGGGTGCCGATTATTTATAGTTATATTTTGATCAAGAAAATCTTTTTTTATATGATATTGTTATGAATATTAGCAACACTAAGGGGTACTGCCATCTCTAAGCCGATGCTAAGCAGTGACTTGATGCACATCAATAATTCAATCATTATGTCTACACATATGTACGTATACGCAGCTGAGAAGCAACGCACAAACACATGCAGATATCTTACCTGATATATGCAATATAATTGTGAAAGTGTCTCTCACAAACACACGCGCATGAGCTGTGAGAGAAGCTATAAAAGTTGTACATCTGTAGTTATAGCTGAGAAACTTATAGCAGATAACCAACTAGTAGATTCTAGAACCGAATCGCCTAGAAATGTCAACGAGTAAACCAAACAGTATACAAGTCGACACCAGTAGAGGCGCGATAATCAGTTTTGATTAAGCACGCTATCTGTCGAGCAATAGCAGTATTATTTATTGTGAAGTACTTTAATAAAGGCCATTTTGCATTATTATATATTGGAGTTATTTATTCAACAGTTTAGTGATTCGAACTTAGCAGAAGATTGCATATAAGAGGATTTGCAGTAAATTCGTTACAATTGGTGTCAGAAGAGGAATTGTTGAATAAATTCCAGAGGACAACAAGGACATGGCAAAGTTGAGTGAATTGAAGATCCAGCAACTGAAGAAGGAGTTGGAGACCCGTGGATTGAATGCAACCGGCATTAAACTCGAACTTCAGGCACGACTACGAAAGGCAATAGAATTAGAGGGTATTAACGTGGAAGAGTATGTCTTTCCTCTTGATGGCGAGGAGACAACAAAAAATTTAAGAGAAAAATGAAACATCGCAGACAGTTACGAGCACAAACTTGAACATTATTTTAGCTGCAATATCTGTTCAAACATCGACAGTGTCATCTCAACTGGCAGAACAGAAGACATATATGGCATCCAAGATGGAATCACAGGAGACACGTATTGCAGAAATGTCGTCAGAAATAACATCGAAGATTGAAGCACAAGAAACGCTTATTTCAGAAATGTCGACACAAATTACATCCAAGATGGAAGCACAAGAGGAGCGCTTATCATTGCAAGTGGCACAAATGTCTTCGCAGTTAGAAGCACAGAATACAAAAATTGTACAGCTCGAGGACAAAATGGATGCCGAGATAGAAGCTTTGAGAAGTCGTATACAGGAGTTGCAAATAAACCGCCCAACAGCTTCAGCGAGTAATCCAAAGGTAAAGACACCATCCTTTGACGGTTCTGTTCCTTTTCAGGACTTTAAGTTACAGTTTGAGAAGACCGCAGCAGTGAACAACTGGAATGCTGAAGATAAAGTTGCAGCTCTGTTTGTGGCACTGAAAGGGCCTGCCGCGGAAATCTTACAGACTATTCCAAAGTACGAACGGAACAGTTATGACGCATTGATGGCTGCTGTAGAACGAAGGTACGGAAGCGAACGCAGGAAACAGATGTATAAAATAGAATTGCAAACCCGTTACCAAAAAACTAATGAGACTTTGCAAGAGTTTGCTTCGGATGTTGAAAGGTTGGCTCATTTGGCAAATGCGGGCGCACCCGTGGAGTACACCGAGAGGGTAAAAATCCAGAGGTTTATAAATGGCATACGGGACGTAGAAACGAAGCGAGCGACATATGCAAACCCAAAACCCACATTCGCAGAAACGGTATCCCATGTGCTGACTCAGGAAACAGCGTCACTTTTGAGTAAGCCCACATAGATAGCTCATGGCGTGGAAGTGGAAAGGCCAGACTGGGTAGACACAATTTTGGAAGCATTAAAAGAACGCAACAGAAAAACGATGGTGCCGTCAAATGATTTAAATATGGAAAGCCAGGGCACATTGCACGTTATTGCAGTACCAATCCCTACAGTTCCAGCAATGTGGGTGGCCGTAAACGCAGAGTTGAAGGAGGGGAGCAAATCTCAAAATCCACTCAATCGTTAAACTAAAGCGAGTCAGCCGCAAGGGGCGACAGCTGGCTCCATCAATTTAATGCCCCATAATCTCTATATCTCGCAAATTGGAAGAACGTCAAGCAATCTTACTATCGGAGGACATGTGGATGGAAAGGAACGTTTACTTACTGTAGATAAGGGTGCATCCCATTTCATCATTCGATCTGACTTGGTCAACAGGAGAGTAAAACCGTTACCTGGAGCAAGGTTGCGTACGGTCACTGGCGAGTAGAACCAAGTCCAAGGAGATGCGGTATGTGAGGTATTAATTGGAAAGGTCATGGTTCTACACCAATTCATTGTGGCGGAGATTGTTGATGAAGTCATATTGGGAGTGGACTTCTTAGTTGACCATGACATCAAGATCTATATGCAGAGAAGCGTGATGCGTTATGAGAACCAGGATGTGCCACTTAACTTCAGTTTGGAAAAAGGGTTCAGCAGTAATCTAGTACTGGTGGAGAAGACTCAACAAAGACCACGAAAGTGAAAGGTATAGGTTGATGGATCGAATGGGCCAAATAAAGCGAAATCAAAAGTACCTGCGAGAGAAACACTGGCATTGACAAAACCTAATGGACGTATTAAAATGACTGAAAGAATTTTCTAGAAAGAATGCAAGGGTGGTTTCAAGCCATCGCGCACTTATGTTGGGAAACGTCGGAACGATACTGATTATGCGAAGCCAATCCGTCAAGCGCAAGCTCTGCGAGGTAGTTCATTGGCCAAACAACAGAGTGCGAGGGAACGATCCAGGATAATGAGAAGTAAGATGAAACGCAGCTACGATGAGAATAATAATTGCGAAGGTTTCTTGGAGGGAGATTTGGTATTGTTATACAACCCTCACCAGCGGAAAGGTGTTCCATCCAAATTTCGGAGCAGTTGGGAAGGCCCGTACAAAGTTGCGAAGAAGATCAGTGATACCATCTACCGCATACAATCAATTGGGAGCAATAGTAGAGTTATTTGTTGTGAAGTACTTTAATAAAGGCCATTTTGCATTATTAAATATTGGAGTTATTTATTCAACAGTTTAGTGATTCGAACTTAGCAGAAGGTTGCAAATAAGAGGATTTGCTGTAAATTCGTTACAATATACTAAAATTTGCCCCCTTTTTCTCATTTACTTAATTTTTTAATGAAATATTCCTCGAAAAGGGTAACTTCGCACAATCTCGCCTCACTGGCTTCACTAAGGCCCATCTCAGTGAACATTGGAGCATTGGCGGGAATCCAAGCGGTGCAGATCAGTACTCTGCAAACTTCCAGCTGTGCAAGTTGCATAGAAGATAATGAGGTGTAGTAATCTAAAAACTGAATGCTTATCTGTCTAGCTTTTCCTACGATAAGGCGTTAATATTTTGGTAGGGAAAGTTATCGTTGCAACGCAGCAATCCACTAAATAGTCCGGAATCAGTGTAGCTGTTATTTAATGTGGTATCATAACGGGCCGTAAGTGCAAAAGTGAGCTGCTTCCAACCTAACCTGTCGCATTCCTTTCAAGAGTCGCTATGAATGGAGCTAAGCAATCATCTTATGCCATTCGTAATGAACAAATAATCGGCTGTATAAGATATGTAGTATATAGTGAACAAACGTGCATACTTAAGCGACATTTTCGATTAATATAAAATAAAAATTTGATCGGAACTTTGTGTGAGGATACAAAGTGTCGTATATAAACAAAATATGGCGTACATGTAAGTATTCGGTGAAATCTGGATCTTCTACACTGAAAGAAATGGTGCTAGTAAAATCAACAAATCGGTTCTGTTGTTCTTGACTTAACGGAGATTAGGTGAAATTGATCGAATTATATTAATTAATTCCACCGAGTTGTTTGTCAAGCGCACAAATTAGTTTAGTCATTTCAACAGAAGAGAAATTGTCGCTCTTAAGTTAACAAAATTCTGTCAAATTGACAGATCCCTAATCAATCTAACTGATTTTTTTGTTAACACAACTGATCTCACTGGTTATTTCAACAGCGATCAGCAGTCAATACATGAGCAAATTTCAAAGAGAACTTTACGCTCACTGCGCTCTCTACTTTGTACTTATGTATGCTTTATGTATGCACATATTTACGTATGTATATGGCGGCCGCCGTGGTGTGATGGTAGCGTGCTCCGCCTACCACACCGAAGACCCTGGGTTCACACCCAGGGCAAAGCAACATAAAAATTTTAGAAATAAGCCTTTTCAATTAGAAGAAAATTTTCCTAAGCGGGGTCGCCCCTCGGCACTTTTCGGCAAGCACTCCGAGTGTATTTCTGCCATGAAAAGATCTTAGTGAAAACTCATCTGCCTTGCAAATGCCGCAACATAGGTACTTTCGTACAAAGCTGTCTCAACACCTCTTTTTGTTCATTTGACTACTAAAACGGTCAACGATTTCTGCGCAGTTGATTCAACATCTTGTTGCGATGGATAAAAATTGACAGAAATTTCGGTTGAATTTACCCGTATTTCGGTTGATTTTACCAGTATTTTTCTTTCAGTGATAGCTATTAAAATCGGGCAGAAATTACGAAAAGTTTTTTACCTGAATAATCGGCTGTGAGGAACATATGCTACATATACAACCGATCTCATCGATTTTTCAGACAATAATATGTGCTATATACGAAAGTATATGATCAAATTTGAAAAATCCTCTTTTCTGAAAAATCGGTTATATGGGTGATGAATGTATGTATGCTATAGTGGTCCGATCCGGCCGGTTCCGACAAATCTCTAATCGGACACCTAAGTATACCCGCTCACCAAATTTTATCAAGATATCCGAAAAATTCAGGGACTAGTTTTAATTGTAATGAAAAGTATAAAAGTGCAATTGAACAATATTTTTACTACCTTTATATTAAGTCCCTTTCATGTTTGTCCCCTCATTTCCATACGAATTTTTGACCCACGGAAAAGTCTTTTACGATAACTTCCCGTTGAGCTAGACACTTGATGCTTAGAACATAGTTGAGATCAAGGAGACATTACAATGCAAGTGAAAAAAAAATCCGCTCGGTGGCGCACGGATAGAGATACATATACAGAAAATTAATTTTAAAGTCGATTTAGGACGAAATTGGGTTATTACCAGGTGCCGTACGATGAGATCGCCGATTTCATTCAAAAACATTATCTTTAAAAGCGCTTTCCTGAAAATTGTCTTTGGTTGTTATTTCTTGTTGCCACATATAACATACAAAAGCCTTTTTAATTTATTTCGTTTTATTTTATAAATGACAAAAACGTCTTAAAAGATAAATTTTGTATTACATATAAAAGGTACTTGTTTTCAGTCTATTTCATTTCTTAGTTTAACATTTTTTATGACAGGAAAAGTTATTTAATTTTAAATAATCTTGAGCTTCAGGTCTAACAATAATTGTTTTGTCTTATTATTGTTATGATAAACTGTTTTCTTTCTTCTATTATAATTTAATTAAAAAAAATTTTTCATTTAAGAAAAAATTTATCATAGCAATAATAAGATAAAATAATTACTGTTAGGCTTTCTGTTAGGCTTCGAACAAGCGATCTTACTAGTCAGTAGGCCGATATATCAACAAAAATTGTAATCTTGAGCCAGCAATATTCCTTTTAATGTATCAGCTTCCAGACGGTTTCTGATTTTTATTTTGTTTAAATTTATTTTAGAAAAATTCGTTCTACATTCGCTGATGAGTATGACAAGCACATTACATATGCAACGAATGCAGCGTATGTAGTCAGCTCTTTTGGTAGTAGAAATAGTTTTCCAAAAACCTTCTGGGGGAACCATCGAAATGTCTTCGAAATATGTCTTAAATTCTACAAACTTCAATTACCTATAATCACTATCAATATCCTGAACAATTTTCTGATCTACTGTATTTGGAGAATGTTGCAAGACCAGATGCAAAGAACAACTTCTTTGGGATCCATGAAACTTAAGTGTTGTAGTACAACATTGTTAAAATCAAAAAGCTTTTTAATTTGATCATACAGTTCATTATAAAAATAACACAATCTTGTTTAAATTTGACTTTTTCTTGCTCGGAAATGTTAGAGGCAGTCTTAAATCGTAATTTTCTTTACAAAATCGTCCAAGCGTCATTCTAGTTGAAAATCGTCAAAATGACGACGGCGTCGTCAATCTGTCAACGCTGTTTGCAAATTAAGTAGCTGACAAACGAGGTGGAATTCTCTTGTTATGATGCGAGGTGGAATTCTGTTGTTTTCGCCAGTGTTGTCAGCGAAAATTCCACTAATTCTATTAAATTTTGCTATTTTGAACAAAAAAACAAGTAAGGACGGGACGTCATACCTTTCATGAATGGGGCTGAACAATAATCTTATCCCGTTCGTAATCTCCGAATAATCGGATGTATAAGATAAGAAATATCTAGTGAACAGATCTACATACCTAAACGATTTTTAAGATAAATATAAAATAAACAAGTAAGAACGGGACTGTCTTCGGCTGTGCCGAAGACTTCATACCTTTCATGAATGGGGCTGAACAATAATCTTATCCCGTTCTTAATCTCCGAATAATCGGATGTGTAAGATAAGAAATATATAGTGAACAGATCTACATACCTTAACGATTTTTAAGATAAATATAAAATAAAAAACAGGCAGGTACTTTGTGTGAGGATGCAAAGTTTCAGGTTTTTTGTGGTCTGCGTGTAAAACCTATGACTACGAATCACGTATTTCAACAATATATGACGTAAACGTAACTATTTGATGAAATTTGATGAATTTTGAAGCTTTTAGCCGTAAAAAGGGGGTAAAAATTAGAGTTTATATGGGGTATATAATATATATATCACCGATCTCTATGATTTTTTCAGACAACAATATTTGCTATATACGTAAGCAATCGGTGAAATTTGAAGCTTATAACTGTTAAAATGGGGTAGAAATTGCGAAAAGTTTCTTATCTGAACAATCGGTTGTATGAGATATATACTATATATACAACCGATCTCTATGATTTTTTCAGACAACAATATATGCTATATACGTAAGCAATCAGTGAAATTTGAAGCTTATAGCTGTTAAAATGGGGTAGAAATTGCGAAAAGTTTCTTATCTGAACAATCGGTTGTATGAGATATATACTATATATACAACCGATCTCTATGATTTTTTCAGACAACAATATATGCTATATACGTAAGCATTCGTTGAAATTTGAAGCCTCTAGCTCTTAAAATAGGGCAGTAATTACAAAAAGTTCCTTATCTGAACAATCGGTTGTGGGGGATATATACTATATATACGACCCATCTCATAAATTTTTTCAGGCAACAATATGTGCAATATACGAAAGTATATGGTGAAGTTTGAAACTTCAATCTGTCAAATTGGGTAAGATATTACAAAAATTCTCTTTTTCTGAAAAATCGGTTGTATGGAGGATATATGCTATAGTGGTCCGATCCGGTCGGTTCCGACAAATGTCTAATCGGACACCCAAATACACCCGCTCACCAAATTTTATCAAGATATCTCAAAAATTGAGGGACTAGTTTGCATACAAACAGACAGACGGACAGACGGACAGACGGACATGGCTAAATCAACTCAGCTCTTCAACCTGATTATTTCGGTATACTTAATGGTGGGTCTATCTATTTTCCTTTAAGGACTTACAATTTTCGGTTTCGTGACGAAATTAATATACCATTTCATTTTCATGAAAGGTATAAAAATAGGTAGGTAATCTGTGTGAGGATGCAAAGCTTCACGGTTTTTGTGGTCTGCATGTAAAAACTATGACTACGAATCACGTATTTCAAAAATATATGACGTAAACGTAACTATTTGATGAAATTTGATGAAATTTGAAGCTTCTAGCTGTTAAAATGGGGCCGAAATCGTAAAAAAAATATATATATACTATATATATATACTATATATACCATCATATATATATTATATATATATATATCACCGATCGCTATGATTTTTTGACACAACAATGCATACTATATACGTAAGCAATCGGTGAAATTTGAAGCCTATAACTGTTAAAATGGGGTAGAAATTGCGAAAAGTTTCTTATCTGAACAATCGGTTGTATGAGATATATACTATATGTACAACCGATCTCTATGATTTTTTCAGACAACAATATATGCTATATACGTAAGCAATCGGTGAAATTTGAAGCTTATAGCTGTTAAAATGGGGTAGAAATTGCGAAAAGTTTCTTATCTGAACAATCGGTTGTATGAGATATATACTATATATGCAACCGATCTCTATGATTTTTTCAGACAACAATATATGCTATATACGTAAGCAATCAGTGAAATTTGAAGCTTATAGCTGTTAAAATGGGGTAGAAATTGCGAAAAGTTTCTTATCTGAACAATCGGTTGTATGAGATATATACTATATGTACAACCGATCTCTATGATTTTTTCAGACAACAATATATGCTATATACGTAAGCAATCGGTGAAATTTGAAGCTTATAGCTGTTAAAATGGGGTAGAAATTGCGAAAAGTTTCTTATCTGAACAATCGGTTGTATGAGATATATACTATATGTACAACCGATCTCTATGATTTTTTCAGACAACAATATATGCTATATAACTACGTGAAATTTGAAGCTTCTAGCTGTTAAAATGGGGCTAAAATTTGCGAAAATATATATATATATACTATATATACCACCATATATATACTATATATACCACCGATCTTTATGATTTTTTCAGACAACAATATATGCTATATACGTAAGCATTCGCTGAAATTTGAAGCCTCTAGCTCTTAAAATAGGGCAGTAATTACGAAAAGTTCCTTATCTGAACAATCGGTTGTGGGGGATATATACTATATATACGACCGATCTCATACATTTTTTCAGGCAACAATATGTGCAATATACGAAAGTATATGGTGAAGTTTGAAGCTTCAATCTGTTAAATTGGGTAAGATATTACAAAAATCCTCTTTTTCTGAAAAATCGATTGTATGGAGGATATATGCTATAGTGGTCCGATCCGGTCGGTTCCGACAAATGTCTAATCGGACACCCAAATACACCTGCTCACCAAATTTTATCAAGATATCTCAAAAATTTAGGGACTAGTTTGCATACAAACAGACAGACGGACAGACGGACAGACGGACATGGCTAAATCAACTCAGCTCTTCAACCTGATTATTTCGGTATACTTAATGGTGGGTCTATCTATTTTCCTTTAAGGACTTACAATTTTGGTTTCGTGACGAAATTAATATACCATTTCATTTTCATGAAAGGTATAAAAATAGGTAGGTTCTTTGTGTGAGGATGCAAAGCTTCACGTTTTTTGTGGTTTGCATGTAAAAACTATGACTGCGAATCACGTATTTCAAAAATATATGACGTAAACGTAACTATTTGATGAAATTTGATGAATTTTGAAGCTTCTAGCCGTAAAAAAGGGGCAAAAATGACAGTTTATATGAAGTATATAATATATATACCACCGATCTCTATGATTTTTTCAGACATAAATATATGCTATACACGTAAGCATTTTGTGAAATTTGAAGCTTCTAGCTGTTAAAACGGGGCAGAAATTGCGCAAAGTTTCTTATCTGAACAATCGGTTGTATGAGATATATACTATGTATACCACCGATCTCAATGATTTTTTCAGACATCAATATATGCTATACACGTAAGCATTTGGTGAAATTTGAAGCTTATAGCTGTTAAAATGAGGCAAAAATCGCAAAAAAAAATATATATACTATATATATATATACTATATATACCATCATATATATATTATATATATCACCGATCTCTATGATTTTTTGACACAACAATACATACTATATACGTAAGCAATCGGTGAAATTTTAAGCTTATAGCTGTTAAAATGGGGTAGAAATTGCGAAAAGTTTCTTATCTGAACAATCGGTTGTATGAGATATATACTATATATACAACCGATCTCTATGATTTTTTCAGGCAACAATGTATGCTATATACGTAAGCAGTCGGTGAAATTTGAAGCCTATAGCTGTTAAAATGGGTAGAAATTGCGAAAAGTTTCTTATCTGAACAATCGGTTGTATGAGATATATACTACATATACAACCGATCTCTATGATTTTTTTAGACAACAATATATGCTATATACGTAAGCAATCGGTGAAATTTGAAGCTTATAGCTGTTAAAATGGGGTAGAAATTGCGAAAAGTTTCTTATCTGAACAATCGGTTGTATGAGATATATACTATATATACAACCGATCTCTATGATTTTTTCAGACAACAATATATGCTATATACGTAAGTATTCTGTGAAATTTGAAGCTTCTAGCTGTTAAAATGGGGCTAAAATTTGCAAAAATATATATATATATATATATATACTATATATATATACTATATATACCACCATATATAAACTATATATACCACCGATCTTTATGATTTTTTCAGACAACAATATATGCTATATACGTAAGCATTCGTTGAAATTTGAAGCCTCTAGCTTTTAAAACAGGGCAGTAATTACGAAAAGTTCCTTATCTGAACAATCGGTTGTATGGGATATATACTATATATACGACCGATCTCATCAATTTTTTCAGGCAACAATACGTGCAATATACGAAAGTATATGGTGAAGTTTGAAGCTTCAATCTGTTAAATTGGGTAAGATATTACAAAAATCCTCTATTTCTGAAAAATCGGTTGTATGGAGGATATATGCTATAGTGGTCCGATCCGGTCGGTTCCGACAAATGTCTAATCGGACACCCAAATACACCCGCTCACCAAATTTTATCAAGATATCTCAAAAATTGAGGGACTAGTTTGCATACAAACAGACAGACGGACAAACGGACAGACGGACATGGCTAAATCAACTCAGCTCTTCAACCTGATTATTTCGGTATACTTAATGGTGGGTCTATCTATTTTCCTTTAAGGACTTACAATTTTCGGTTTCGTGACGAAATTAATATACCATTTCATTTTCATGAAAGGTATAAAAATAGGTAGGTACTTTGTGTGAGGAAGCAAAGTTTCAGGTTTTTTGTGGTATACGTGTAAAAACTATGACTACGAATCACGTATTTCAACAATATATGACGTAAACGTAACTATTTGATGAAATTTTATGAATTTTGAAGCTTCTAGCGTAAAAAAGTGGCAAAAAAATACAGTTTATATGGGGTATATAATATATGAACCACCGAACTCTATGATTTTTTCAGACAACAATATATGCTGTATACGTAAGCATTTGGTGAAATTTGAAGCTTCTAGCTGTTAAAACGGGGCAGAAATTGTGCAAAGTTTCTTATCTGAACAATCGGTTGTATGAGATATATACTATATATACCATCGATCTCAATGATTTTTTCAGACAACAATATATACTATACACGTAAGCATTTGGTGAAATTTGAAGCTTCTAGCTGTTAAAATGGGGAAGGAAAGTTTCTTATCTGAACAATCGGTTGTATGAGATTATATATACCACCGGTCTCTATGATTTTTTCAGCCAACAATATATGTTATACACGTAAACATTTGGTGAAATTTGAACATATCTAAACGATTTTTAAGATAAATATAAAATAAAAAAATAGGTAGGTACTTTGTGTGAGGATGCAAAGCTTCACGTTTTTTGTGGTCTGCATATAAAAGCTATGACTACGAATCACGTATGTCAAAAATATATGAAGCAAACGTAACTATTTGATGAAATTTGATGAATTTTGAAGCTTCTATCCGTAAAAAAGGGGCAAAATTGACAGTTTATATGAAGTATTTAATATATATACCACCGATCTCTATGATTTTTTCAGACAACAATATATGCTGAAAATAAAAAGATGATAAAAAAATTTTAAGGACTGCCTTTATTTGTTTTATTATTATTTGAGGGCCCCTTCAATGTTGGTCGCCTTGTCGTGGAGAAGGAGCTTAAGCATCATGTTGGGATTTCCTCTGCGGAGGGGTCCCAATACGAGACGAACTTAGAGGAAAGCCCCATATGCCCTACAGCGTCGATGGCGTGTTCAGAAGAACGCATCACTTTTCGCTGCAGGAGATGTGAGGAGTGCCGCACCCACAACACCCAAGCCAAGGTGTTGAGGTTCCCGTGCCGATGACTGTGTGGTCAGCGGGTGTATATTGAAAGGCTGACCGCGAACGGTCCCCTTCGATACCCGGGAAAGGTCGGTTGAATAAGTGCCTTACCTCCGGTATGCTGGCTCTGGCATTTGGTGAAATTTGAAGCTTCTAGCTGTTAGAACGGGGCAGAAACTGCGCAAAGTTTCTTATCTGAACAATCGGTTGTATGAGATATATACTATGTATACCACCGATCTCAAAGATTTTTTCAGACATCAATATATGCTATACACGTAAGCATTTGGTGAAATTTGAAGCTTCTAGCTGTTAAAATGGGGCCGAAATCGCAGAAAAAAAATATATATACTATATACATATATATTATATATACCATCATATATATATTATATATATCACCGATCTCTATGATTTTTTGACACAACAATATATACTATATCCGTAAGCAATCGGTGAAATTTGAAGCTTATAGCTGTTAAAATGGGGTAGAAATTGCGAAAATATATATATACTATATATACCACCATATATATACTATATGTACCACCGATCTGTATGATTTTTTCAGACAACAATATATGCTATATACGTAAGCATTTGTTGAAATTTGAAGCCTCTAGCTCTTAAAATAGGGCAGTAATTACGAAAAGTTTCTTATCTGAACAATCGGTTGTGGGGGATATATACTGTATATACGACCGATCTTATAAATTTTTTCAGGCTACAATATGTGCAATATACGGGATTGAGTAAGATATGACAAAAATCCTCTTTTTCTGAAAAATCGGTTGTATGGAGGATATATGCTATAGTGGTCAGATCCGGCCGGTTCCGACAAATGTCTAATCGGACACCCAAATACACCCGGTCACCAAACTTTATCAAGATATCTCAAAAATTGAGGGACTAGTTTGCATACAAACAGACAGACGGACAGACGGACAGACAGACAGACGCACATGGCTAAATCAACTCAGCTCTTCATTCTGATTATTTCGGTATACTTAATGGTGGGTCTATCTATTTTCGTTTAAGGACTTACAATTTTGGGTTTCGTGACGAAATTAATATACCATTTCATTTTCATGAAAGGTATAATCAAGATAAGAATTTTCACTTAGGAATTACTTAAATTACTAATCAAAGTTGCAATTGCCTTTTGTAGGCAGTACTAAAAAATTGAAAATAAAAAGATGATAAAAAAATTTTAAGGACTGCCTTTATTTGTTTTATTATTATTTGAGGGCCCTTCAATGTTGGTCGCCTTGTCGTGGAAAAGGAGCTTAAGCATCATGTTGAAATCTCCTCTGCGGAGGGGTCCCAATACGAGACGAACTTAGAGGAAAGCCCCATATGCCCTACAGCGTCGATAGCGTGTTCAGAAGAACGCATCACTTTTCGCTGCAGGAGATGTGAGGAGTGCCTCACCCACAACACCCAAGCCAAGGCGTTGAGTTTCCCGTGCCGATGACTGTGTGGTCAGCGGGTGTATATTGAAAGGCTGACCGCGAGCGGTCCCCTTCGATACCCGGGAAAGGTCGGTTGTATAAGTGCCTTACCTCCGGTATGCTGGCTCTGCCGGGGGCTGACTAACCATTCCATGCAAACTCGTGGGAACTGTATGCCCAAAGCAAATAAAAATAATAAATAGGAGGGGGAGAAAGGAACGTTCTGGAAACGCTCTCAAGACGATCTTCTGGCGACGCCAACAAACTCCTGGGGGAGCTGGGTGAGGATGGGTCGTCAATCCTCGGAAGGCGAGCAGGCGAGTCTTAACACAATGATCAGGGTGGCTCAAATTAACCCGCAGCACTCAAAAGTCGCCTCAGATAACCTGCTGGTCCTCCTCAGGGAGGAGGACATTGATGTCTGCCTAGTGCAGGAACCATGGGTCTTGCGGTCACAGGTTATGGGCCTAAAGACCCGAAACTATAAGATTTTTTACACACATGCAGAAGGTAAACCGAGGGCTTGTATCCTCGTTAGGAATACTATTTATGCTTACTTTTTACCTAATTTCAGTAGTTACGACGTTGCTGTGGTCAACAAGCGGCCGAAGCATGACGGTCGCCTCGGCTTATATGGCCCACGATCGGCCCGCTACTCCAGAGGAGGTAGCGCAAATGGTAGCACAAACAGCGAAGAAGGAGACGGTCGCGATGTGTTACGACGCCAACGCAAGGCACGCGGTTTGGGGGAGCAGCGAGATAAACGAACGGGGTGAGTCTCTGTTTGAATTTATATTAGCTAACAACCTTTACGTATGTAATAAGGGCAGCTCTCCCACCTTTAGTTTCCGAGTACGGCGAACTACCCGGTGTGGGAGGAAGTCTTTGATATAACACTAACATCTGACTCCCGGGAGCTTACGGTTAGAAACTAGAAGGTGTCGAAAAAACTTTCCCTGTCGGATCACCGGTTGATTCTTTTCAACATAGACTGGGAAAAAGAGGGTCTTCAACAACTGCCACTTCAGGAACGATTTCCAGGAGTACTGGACGGCTCTGAGGGAGTATAAGAAAGCCATATGGACAGCAAAATCAAGCTCCTGGCGACAACACTGACTCACCCAGGCGGGGAAAGATTCTTCCCAAGAGTTATTCAAACAAGACATTTGTCAAGCGCGCCGATGGAACATGGGCAGGATCGGCGGCTGAGACTCTAAACATCCTTGTAGATGCTCACTTCCCGGATTGATCGGGGAGGGAGTACGCGATACAGAGACGGCACATCAGGAAGTACCTGTTGGCCTCATATACAACCTTTTAGCGAAGGAGAAAATTGCATGGGCAATAGATAGCTTCTCTCCATACAAATCACCGGGCGTGGATAGTCTTCTACCTATTATGCTGCAGAAGACTCAGAAATCTTTGATTAAGGAACTTAAGGAGATCTTCGAGGCATGCATTCGTCTCAATCACATTCCGGTCTCGTGGGCGAAAACAAGGGTATCATATCCCAGTTATCCACCAATCTAGAACTACACGTTATCTGGGTCCCGGGACAAAGGGGGATAGAGGGAAGGCCGAAGAGCAGCTAGCACGCAGGGGCTCATGGGAGATTAACGAGGAAATAACCAGCGTCCAAGTAGGCATACCCTTAGCAGTAGCCAAGGGGAATATCCAAAGCTTCTACTTGAAGAAAGCACAAACAAAGTGGAATAACATCACCACCTGTGCAATATCAATATCCATTTGACCAAACTATGATGGAAAGAGGACGAGAAGTCTTCTGAACAAATCCAGGGCTTACACACGCAAACTGATAGCAGTCTGCACCGGTCATTGGGCAGTAGGGACGCGGAAAAGATGGGCATTCCGTATAACGACTACTGTAGAAGCTGCAAAGATCCAAATTCCAGGGAGACAGTAGAACAATTTATGTGTAAATGCCCGGCTCTAGCTAGATCCCGGCTAATGTTCCTTGGAACCCCATTTCTAGAAGACCTCAGAGCAATCCCGATAATCTTCATTTTATCAACAACTCCGGCTGGTTGTAATACATTGACCGTAACATTCCGTAGGTTTCTAGACGAGTTACATGGCATAAAAACGGCTTTAAATAGCTACTTGGGCAGCCATTTCACCTACCTACCTACCTTTATATAAATCGACTAAAAAATAGAAGGTAATTTTTCCTTTAATACAGACAAAGTCTTGTTGAATTTTGACTAAAAAACTGTAACAATAGCTCTTGTAAAAGAATTATGGGATTTAAAATTATAAAGATAGAGCGCGTGCTTAAATTTTAAATAATCAATTAGTTAATCCCAAGTACACGGTTTGACTTAAACTGAAAGATTGCGCTCCACCTTTATAGTTTTAAATCCCAAAATTCTTTTACAAGAGCTATTGTTAAAGTTTTTTAGTCAAAATTCAACAAGACTTTGTCTGTATTAAAGGGAAAAATGCCTGCTATTTTTTGGTCCATTTATATAAAGGTAGTCCTTAAAATTTTTTATCATCTTCTTATTTTTAAATTAATCCAGTTTTCGTACAATTCTCTTTCCATAATGTCAAGAAAATACCTTCCGAAACTGTTGATTGAGTATTTACCAACTGCAACAATAGCTTCCATCGGCTAAGATTCGCAGATATACGGAGAGCTTTGGTTGCGGTTAGCACAATCCGGGTGGTGAGTCGGTAAAGCAGTCGTCCGACGTTTACGAGAAAGGTGTACATTTTAGTAAGAGGGGGGGGGGGGGGGGGGGGGGGAGTGCGAACCGAATGGCATTCACGTGAGTGGCATACGACGGACACCATGATAGGCATGGTTATATTTGATTTTTATTAGATTTCTATGGATCCCGTTTTTTTTATTATACACTACGGAATGTGTTTTCTCGGTATTTGTAGCGCGAGCACTGTTAAGTGTTGCACCCAAACAACGTTACGTACTTACAGGGAACAGGCTCACAGCGACTGGAAAAGAAGATTTTTAATAAATTATACTGTTTATTTTCGCATTTCAATCTCTAAATATCTACACACAATACGTATTTACTGCTTTTACAGTTGCAAATAGCGGCTTTATAAAGAAGTTAAATAATTCAATTAACTTCTACAGACAAACAGAAAGAAGGCTAACAAATTTTTAATGAACAGCTAGACCGGGTGGATAAGTTCAACACATTTCCTTAGCAAAAGCATGCCCATTGCGAACTCTATGCGCTAACCAATTAGCAATAAAGATTATTCTTTATGATCCCAATACATATGTACATACCTACAAATATATTCAAATGCTACATATTGAGACATATCTACATATACATTTATGTACATACATAAATCTATTACGTGGGCTCGTATTACGTGTTACGATCAGTGACTGAAACCCATTTTCCTCAAGCGATAACTATGCAACTGTCAAACTATGTCTTAAAATTAAAATAATTTATAGATCTAAAGAGTACTATTTGTCGCTAGTTCGTATATGCCATTAATCCGATCCACCGTTCCATAGCTATTGTGATTTAAAAAATAGTAACACGTTATACGAGGCCTGCTAAATGAAGGACGGTTTTTTGTTTAGTCTTCTTTTAGTATGGCAATCAGTTTTTACAACTTGGATAAAATACACATACTTTGATTTTAACGTGAAGATGCAGATTAGAAATAAGAATACTTTTTTTGATTGTTCTTTTCTGCAACTATTTGTGTCGTTGCCGGACTAAACTGCTGGGAGAAATTAACTAACAAAAAATTGGCTACCACATTCTTAGCAGGATTTAAATTAAAGACGTTTAAAGCTTTAAATCACTCCTTGAGATTTCAACCGAGAAAATGTTTCCGTTGGTTTATCCCTCTGTCCCCTGAACCTTAAGCTATTCTCTCAATTCTTGAGATATATCAATGACATTGATCATTTGTCGGAGCCGGTAGCGTCTACCAAATGGAAACTGTCCAATATACCAATGGAACTGCCAGTCTATTCATTCAAAGACATCTGTTTGGTGTGTAAACATCTTTTTCCAGGGGATGGGGAAATCCACAATGTTAGCGTAAGCAGGGCCGTAGAGAGAAAATCCGGGCACGGGACTAAACAACTTACAATTTACAATTTTATTTGGTAATATTTTAATACATTTCTGATAAATTGAATGATGATTATAAATTTGAATTATTCAATATAGAAAGTTCGGATATCAAAGAGTGCCTTTACTTGCTTTTTTCGCTGCAAAATTTTTATAATAATATCAAAATTTAACTGTCGTGCCAAAACGGATTCAACACAAAGCGTGGCAAGTCCTGCAACTCGCTCTTGAGATGAACAGTTTTTGTTTCTTGAAAGGACGCTGAAAGAACTTTCTGCACTAGCTACAGTGTATAGTGCAAAAGATACGTAAAACAACACAAATGTTGGGGAAAATTGTATACAGATTTTGAACATAGATGGCATTTAGCGATTCCAATGTTCACAGACCTTTATCAAAATTTGCTTCGTAACTGTATTTCAAGTGAATTGTTTCGCATTCTAAGCTTTGAGAAACGTCCGACTTGTATTTTGCGACAAATTTCGCTGCACTCACCCGAACCGTAGTTTCATCCATGTCTTCAAACGTCTGGAAAACGTCTCGTCCAAATTTTCCATAGCTGCAAATCGTTCAGTAATGCCAGTGATTACCATATCAACGATCACCAGGAATGTATTGTTTTTAAAATCAGACTCTGAATCATCCGTAATCATCTCATTTCCATTATCTTCAAGACGTCTTTTAGGTTTTCTCTCTCGAATGTCCGGAAATTTTGGCGAGATGTTCAATTGAATAGCAACTGTTTTGCATTCGTTTAAAACAGGCATGCTTAACGTTAATTTGACGTTCTTAACGTTAATAAACGAAACGAAATGACTTTGTTTCGTTTATTAACGTTAATTATCGTAACGAAATGATATCGGTGCGTTGGTTAAGCATGCCTGGTTTAAAATTGGTTCCCATTGGTTCCTGACCGACTTCAAATCAGCTATCGAACCTCAACATCTATGGTGGCGTCTCTAGCTTGGATGGAGTACGACGTTTCTTTCATTAATGGTTGTCAGTATTTTGAACCAAATTGAGGACAGCAAGGTACATTCGAACTTGCTGATGTACTTGAGAATGCCGGTAACATCTCCGTATGCTTGTGCAGTCAAATTTAGCTTAATGCGTTTAGTGCTTGTGTTAGTCCTGGAACATAGTTTGCGAATGGTCTGATTGCCTTAATTCTAGCCGACCACCTACTGTCTGAAAGACTGTGAACAGAGCTCGGTACATTTTTTTTGAGGATGTTCCATCGTTGTGGACTGCTGCTGAAAACAGTAAAACATTTTTGTACAACTCCGAAGAAAGTAATTGCAGCTGTACAACATTCTGCAACATCAACACCACATAAATTGAGACTGTGGGTTGCACAAGGCGAGTAATCAGCATCGAGTTTTTGTCGAGAATGTGACGTTGTGCTCCGTTGTAAGCTCCTTTCATATTGGCGCCGTTATCGTACCCCTGTGCACGACAATCTTTTAATGGTATTTCATGTTTATCTAGAGTATGGCAAATTAAATCCGCCATTTCCTTACCAGTTGTTTGGTTAAAATCCAAGAAAGCCAAAAACCGTTCTTAAATTGTAAAATTTGTTGCTTTCGAATTGAAATAGAGTTAGGGCAAAATGAACGTAGTCAACGCGACTAGCATCAGGCATAGCATCAACGATAATATCAAAATACTTGGCTTTCTTACGTTGATCTAATATAGTTTCCCTCACGTGTTTTGCACAAATTTCTATAAACTCGTTCTGCATATCTGGGGAAAGATAGTGAACTTGTAAACGTTTGTGCTGCTGTTGTGAAATCCCAACTTTCCCCAAATGATCTCTAAGTATCGGATCATAATAGCTTATGAGTTCTAATGCCCAAAAAATTTCCATTGTTTCATTCACCAAGATCTGTATATAATATCGCCTCTGAAAGCTAGGCCTCTTTCACGCAAAAATAAAATAGTGTCCAAAATTCTATATATAATTTCTTTCCACTTTTGAGTTTCAGTGATTAGCTGTTCATTGATAAGTGTATTAAATGTAGCCTCCTTTTGAATTAGATTTTGTAAAGATCGCCATTGAATATAACATTTAATGTAATCTTTAGTATTTTCGTGTGGTGGCAGTTTATCGTCTAGCTTCTTCCACACCTGCAATTTCGAATATCGGCCAGGACAAGAAAATTTAGGTCGATTTATAGTATTGGTGCTTAATAGACGACATGGTAGGTAATAAAAAGCGTTGCTACTGGCACTCCAAACCAACCAGTCCCGCTCCACTTTCTCTCCATTTGCCAAGATTCTGTTTAACAACGAGGTAGAAAATGCGTCGTCATGACGATCATGTGGAAAAATAACAGGACACTTTTGATGACCTCGACGAATTATTTCGTTGACTGCTTCAGATCGCAAAACTCATTATTCACGGTACCGATATCGAAGTCGTTTAAATAATCTGGACTTTGATACAGAGTTGGTGGTATTGTTGGAAGACTTTTTGAAGATGAACCTTCTTCAGTGTCACTATGAAACTTTACAATTTCGGATTCTTGTAAACATACATTTTTGTTTGATGTTTTTATTGTCTCCTCACTGTTCGAAGGCCCAGGCAAAAAATCATTATCAATATTCGTTGCTTTTGAAATTCGGCTTAAAATTTGCACATGGAACAACTAAAGACTCTCCTGAATTAAAAAAAAATGTCTTAGTACATCTAAATCGCGGGCCCCCTCAGAATCCCCGGGCCCGGTGGAATCCCCCCATTCCCCGTCCCCTCTCGTCGGACCTTAGCATAAGGGTAGTCTTTATAAGTGGTATTCTATATGTGGGAATATAGAATGTAAGCGTAAACCGTTTGTAGGAGTATAACGTGGTATTGGTGTAAAAAAGGTAAGCGTAAATGCACCTATTCAGTATACTTTAGCATAAAATGCGAAAAACGAACATGGTAGAGTTGATATAAGCGAAACCAATTAATAAAAAGTACCGCGGATAGAAAGAAAATCGATGATATAATGACAAATAAAATGAAGTATATGCAAAGAAATTGAGACAGAAGAGGTGGAAGAAAAAAAAACAGTATAATAACAATGTCGATAATAATATGGATAACAATAGCTATGCAAGGTAAGGGAAGGAAAGTATGGGTAACAACGAAGAACAGTAGTTGGGATGAAAAAAAAGATTAGAAGTTCGAAGTCGATCCGGGCGACTTATTATCAATTATAGAATTGTTGACCGTTTGTTACCGTTTTGCTGTCGAAGTGCTATATATTCCTTATCCATAACAAGGGTCAACAGTCTCTGATTTTTTGCGAATGAGTTATCAATCTATTATTGGCTTTTAGTGGAGGACGAGCAGTCGGTTTGTTATCGGAAACCTATCTATTATCGGTTGTTAATCGATATGTTACCAAAATATATCGACAAGTTATTGTCAAAAGGTTATCGATTTGCCATCGAGAAGTTATGGATTGACTTATCTTGTTTGGTTGATTTTCCGACAGGGTGGATAAATGATGTATATTGGAACGATTTTCCGTCATCCCTTGTCAAATTTGGTTTTGAGACAAACCGGTTTCGGCGTTGTGCCATCGTGTCGATTTTCGTTCTGATCTCTTGTTGTCGTTTGTCCTGTATTTATAGTTCGTAGGTATATGAGCAGGTATTGTCAAATTGATGCTTGTGTATATTTAGTTATGTGTATGTGCTGTGTGTTCATTCAGAACCGAGGGTGGTTTACTAATCGATTTGTGTGGCTGACTGGGGTAGGTAGAAATCTGTGATTTTAGTCGTTTGACCTTCTTTGTCGGTTTTTTGTTTTGGTGTGTTAATTGTTTTGTGTTTATTTGTAGTGTGTTTGTCTGTTGTACCTGTGTGATTAAGTTGTTTCCTGTAAACAAGTTTTAAAGGCTCGAATATTGTGTCAGAAATTGTGTTTATCTGTTCGTTTATTATTCTACCGTCGAATGTTTTCTGTTTGTAGATTTCCATGTTTTCGAGTACGTTGAGACGTCGGCCCTTTTCCTGTATGTGAAGAACCCCAACTGTTTTATTGATGTTTGCTAGGGAACATTCATTCTCGACCATGTGATTCGCGAAGTTAGACTCAGGTATAATGTTTGGATTCCGTATTTTTTTGTTGTAATCTCTAATATGTTCTCTGAACCTCGTTCTTATTTGCCGTCCTGTTTGTCCTATGTAACTATGCTGGCATCCGCAGGTAAGCTTGTATACGACGTGGCTGCTAAACGGATCCTCTGAGTTAATGTTATTTCTTAGTTTTCGCCCTAGATTGTTCGATGTTTTGAATGCTGTGTTAATGTTGTATTTTTTAAAGAAGTTTGCCAATTTATATGTTGCTTTTCCAGTATATGTCATAGTCGTCCAGCTATTATTTTCCTTTTCATTATTTCTTTTTGGTTCTCCATTTGTCCTTCTGAGCTTATCTACTAGTGCTTTTTTATATCCGTTGTTTGCAGCGATATTATATATGACCTCAAGTTCTCTCTTATATGCCTCTTGTGTAAGCGGTGTTCTTTCAAGTCTATGTACCAAGTGCCTTAATGCTGCATTTTTATGCTGTTGAGGGTGATTTGAGGTATTGTGTATTATTGTATCGGTGGCCGTTGACTTTCTATATATGTCATAGTTAAAGCTTTTGGCTTCTTTATCAATATTTATCGTGAGGTCTAGATAGTTGATTCCAGGCATGCTTAACCAACGAAACGATATCATTTCGTTACGATAATCAACGTTAATAAACGAAACGAAGTCATTTCGTTTCGTTTATTAACGTTAAGATCGACAAATTAACGAAATGATTTCGTTTCGTTTTCTGCCATATCAAAACGAAATCAAATCGTTTATGTTGATTATTAATTTCAAACTATGCTGGCAAAGCTGATTTATGGCGGAGTCATTAAAGGTGAAAGCATTATCCAAGCTGATTGCAACTTTTCTCATGAATTTTGACAGTAGGAACATTTCTCAGAGTATTTTTGACATTACCACCAACGAATTACACAAACAAATTACATAGAGTTTGTGTGTGTATGTGCGCTCGTTGTTGCCACCTTACGGCTTCACCATGGCTATAGCATTGCCAGCACAATTCAAACATAAAGTATCGTTTCGGTTAAAAACGAGATACAATTTATCTTGATAATTTCTTTATCGATAATATTTCGAAGTGTTTCAACGGAAACGGTGGAAATTTTTTGATAAACGATTAGCTTAACGTTAAGGTGCATCCCTGGTTGATTCCTCCGTCTTTTTCGGTTTCCATTGTAAATTTTATATTTCCGTGCTGCTTGTTGAGGTACTCCAGTACAAGCTCTTCGTTATTAGTAGTTAAAACGCATATTATATCATCCACGTATCTAGCATAAAATGACACGCCTAATTTGGACTTCAGCTCCTGTATGTACTTTTCTTCCAGATTTTGCATGAACACTTCCATAAGAATTGCTGATGTGGGGCTTCCCATTCCAAGACCGTTTGTTTGTCTATATATTTTATTGTTGAATTGAAAATAGTTTTGACGTAAAGTGGTTCTTAGCGTATTTGTGATTTGCATACTTTTCACTTTGTTTTTTGTGTTATGAACTATTGTTGAGCTAACTATGTCCAAAGTCTCCGATAGTGGTATAGATGGGTATAAATCTTTTATGTCAAAGGATATCAATTTGCTGTTTCTTGTTAGCTCTACGGTCTCGAGTCTCTCTATTAGTTCTGTTGTGTTAGCTTTTGCATATTCGTTCCTTAGCTCCAGAGTATCTATCAATATCGTTTTTAAATATTTGGACAGTTTGTAACATGGTGCCGATTTAAAATTAATGATGGGCCTCATTGGCGTGTTCGGCTTGTGGATTTTTGGTAGCGCAACCAGTGGAGGAGTCGAAGGGTTCATTTGGACCAATCTATGTGCCATGTTAGAATCTACTATATTGGTTGCATTCTTTATAGCAACTTTGATTTGTTTTTGGTATTCATCTGTGGGATCCTCTCTCATTCTACGAAATTTCATTTCCTCTATGAGATCCTTGGTTTTGGATATATATTGCTCTTTTTCGATTAGCACAGTGGTGTTTCATTTGTCCGCTTTCGTTGTGACAATATTGTTTTTCCTTAGTTTATGCCGTAGATTCTTTATTGCTTTCTCCTCTGTATTCGATTTTTGTCCTTATTGTGCTTTCACCTCCTTTTTTATGATTTCCCTGCACATGTGTCTTGCGTGCTCCTGTTCTTCCTGTGGTATCAATGATATTGCGATCTCCACATCTACAATCGCTTGCTCCGTTTTTCTTACTGTATTCTGGTCCATGATATTGTGCTTCAGGCCCTTTTCGAGAAGTTGTGCCTCTTCCTTGGTAATGGCCACTGTTGTGATGTTAACGAACTTGTCATTAAACTGGTGAGTGTTTTGGTTTTGGTTACCCTCTCGTCGTCCTGCCAGCTTGTCCAATTTTCGGTTCAGCGACCTGTATTTTTGTTGTAGTTCCTGATCGACCTCTGTCTTAATGCGGTCGAAACATTCCATTACAATGGAAACCAAAAAAGACGGAGGAATCAACTATCTAGACCTCACGATAAATATTGATAAAGAAGCCAAAAGATTTAACTATGACATATATAGAAAGTCAACGGCCACCGATACAATAATACACAATACCTCAAATCACCCTCAGCAGCATAAAAATGCAGCATTAAGGCACTTGGTACATAGACTTGAAAGAACACCGCTTACACAAGAGGCATATAAGAGAGAACTTGAGGTCATATATAATATCGCTGCAAACAACGGATATAAAAAAGCACTGGTAGGTAAGCTCAGAAGGACAAATGGAGAACCAAAAAGAAATAATGAAAAGGAAAGTAATAGCTGGACAACTATGACATATACTGGAAAAGCAACATATAAATTGGCAAACTTCTTTAAAAAATACAACATTAACACAGCATTCAAAACATCGAACAATCTAGGGCGAAAACTAAGAACTAACATTAACTCAGAGGATCCGTTTAGCAGCCACGGCGTATACAAGCTTACCTGCGGATGCCAGCATAGTTACATAGGACAAACAGGACGGCAAATAAGAACGAGGTTCAGAGAACATATTAGAGATTACAACAAAAAAATACGGAATCCAAACATTATACCTGAGTCTAACTTCGCGAATCACATGGTCGAGAATGAATGTTCCCCAGCAAACATCAATAAAACAGTTAGGGTTCTTCACATACAGGAAAAGGGCCGACGTCTCAACGTACTCGAAAACATGGAAATCTACAAACAGAAAACATTCGACGGTAGAATAATAAACGAACAGATAAACACAATTTCTGACACAATATTCGAGCCTTTAAAACTTGTTTACAGGAAACAACTTAATCACACAGGTACAACAGACAAACACACAACAACAAATAAACACAAAACAGTTAACACACCAAACAAAAAACCGACAAGGAAGGTCAAACAACTAAAATGACAGATTTCTAAACGTCCAGTCAGCCACACAAATCGATTAGTAAACCACCCTCGGTTCTGAATGAACACACAGCACATACACATAACTAAATATACACAAGCATCAATTTGACAATACCTGCTCATATACCTATGAACTATAAATACAGGACAAACGACAACAAGAGATCAGAACGAAAATCGACACTGACGATGGCACAACGCCGAAACCGGTTTGTCTCAAAACCAAATTTGACAAGGGATGACGGAAAATCGTTCCAATATACATCAAGTTATGGATTGTTTATCGAAAAGTTATCGATTTTGCATCGGGGTACTACCAATTTGTTGTCGGTGTGATCGGTTTGTTTTCGATGACTCATAGGTTTGGCGATTTCACAGTTACCGATACAACTTCACTATAAAATGCATGACACATCTGTAGTAGAAATATTTGCCGCCGCCGATTTTCTGTATTTTTTGCACGCCGCTGCCGAACGTCAAAAATATCTGGGCGGAGGCGGAGGCGGGTTACTATATTTTTTACTCATTTAAGACTGTATAGACCATTTATTATTTATGTGGAAAATTGGTGCGAAATGGTCGAAAAGGAATGCGCATAACTGTCACCTAGAAGAATCCAATTGCGAGATTTACTTCGTTCTAACCGTTCAAAAGTTATTTAAAAATACAGGCGCTGTCAATGCCAGCTTAACACGGAATTTGCATCACCTAATTCACCAAGTTATTACAGCAAGGAAGTCAAATCAAATAAGCTAAGTGGAACATGTTTTCAAATTTTCCTCAAGTTGTTAAAAAAGCAAGTTACCCGAAAAAATTGCCGAATTATCAAAAACTCTATATCCCGATTCGCTAAAAGAATAAGCGAAATCAGTGATGCAGAATCTTTTATTAGGTTCCGGGAGTTTAAGCACTCCTTTAAAATGATTCTCACCTCATACTTAAGTTTAAGATATATGTATGTATGTACGTATGAGAAGGGTTTGAAAAATCACTTGGCCTTATGCTCAAACGTCCTTTGTTTATTTGCGAAACTTTAAAATGGCGTCTGAAATGTTAATTTTGATTTTTCGACTTCATCATTCAACACCCAAGCCTCCCGGTTCGACTTTTCCTAAAGTTGGCGGATCTATCCCAACTAGTCCCTTGGAGTGAACCATATTGATTAAATAGCACCTACACGTACGGTTCCTTTTACATATGTGAATACGTAGGCACATATATTTACCAGGTGAGGCTTTGTCCTTCGCAAGGACACTCAACGTTTTGACTGAGCATATAACCTTAACATCTTTCAACTTAAAGTCGGTCGACTTTCACTCTAAAATATCGCTTTGGTTTAACGAAGGCTTTTGAAATCAATGTTTCGAACACAAACGTCTGCAAACTTTGGCCTACATGTTAAAAATTGTATCCAGGGTCCTTGTAAAATTTAAATTATGTAGATGCGCCGAGAACTATACTATTTTCACCCATGAGTTGCGCAATGATAAAGATTCAAGGTGTTTATCCGGTAGTGCTCGGCAGCATAGCCCGACAAAAAACAACCGTTAGAAAGACTTCGTAACTGCACTTAGAGCTTTTATAGCTTCGGTGCTGACATGTGGTGTGAGGGCCAGGAGACTTGGTAGCGATTGGTGGTCAGGATTACTACTGTTCAGAACACCACTCAATTCATACTCACTCATTCACATTAATTCGTGTTAAAGTTGACTAGAGTTTAGCCTTGCCAATTTGTTCTATACCATACAAATCATCTCAGCTTCAGCGGCCGAAGTGGCAGGGTCAACTCTAGTTAATTTGAACTCGAGTTTAAACTCGCACCAAAAAACCGGTGCTTAATTATTCACAACAATACGTCGTATTAAACTTTTAAATGAAAACAGAATGCAAACTTAACAGTAGTAACGTTAAATAGTTTACAAAGTTTATGAACGAAGCCAAGATCCTGAGCCAGATAAATAACTTTGGTGCAGGCATGCTTAACCAACGAAACGATATCATTTCGTTACGATAATCAACGTTAATAAACGAAACGAAGTCATTTCGTTTCGTTTATTAACGTTAAGATCGTCAAATTAACGAAATGATTTCGTTTCGTTTTCTGCCATATCAAAACGAAATCAAATCGTTTATGTTGATTATTAATTTCAAACTATGCTGGCAAAGCTGATTTATGGCGGAGTCATTAAAGGTTATCCAAGCTGATTGCAACTTTTCTCATGAATTTTGACAGTAGGAACTTTTCTCAGAGTATTTTTGACATTACCACCAACGAATTACACAAACAAATTACATAGAGTTTGTGTGTGTATGTGCGCTCGTTGTTGCCACCTTACGGCTTCACCATGGCTATAGCATTGCCAGCACAATTCAAACATAAAGTATCACGTTTTCGTTAACGTTTTTAACGTTAACGAAAGCTTTTCGTTTCGGTTAAAAACGAGATACAATTTATCTTGATAATTTCTTTATCGATAATATTTCGAAGTGTTTCAACGGAAACGGTGGAAATTTTTTGATAAACGATTAGCTTAACGTTAAGGTGCATCCCTGCTTTAATGTAAATGCAAACAACAACGATTTGAGCTAGATAAATCCAGATAGAAGTCTGGTTCAATTTGTGAGTCAGATAATTTGTTAATTTCTTGTCTTTAGTTTGGCATCGTTGCCTTTAATAAACCTACTTTTTCGGAAATAGATGTCGCTCCTTGGCCTTTAGCAGTTTTTGCGTTCCAATGAAGCGTGATCCAGATACGAATAGAAATTTAGCATGCAAATGCAACAACAAATTTATCAATATGGATCACGCTGCATTGGATCGCGAAGAGTATATGTTTAATGAAACACAGCGGTGACATCTGCCTATCACAACTCCTGTGTCACGACCTCCGCTTCTGAAGTCACTCAATGATCCAGATCATTCCCGTGAGAATTTACCGTGATACGGAGCTAGAAAACTCACTGGATGATGGCTAATGCAAATATGCATAAAATGCACCAAATATATAAAAATGAAATGTGTAAAAAGTATGACACATAACGAGATTGACTAAGACCCTTGCTTACTAAAATAATGCGTATAGGTTCTCCGATATAAAGATTGGTGCTTCCAATGTGACTTACTTTCCGAATATGCATTAGGGTTGTAATACAGATCCGTCCTTACGTTCCTCGCGTTCCAATGAACACAATGAACCGTGATAAAAATACCGATAAAAAATTTGACATGCAAATGCAACAACAACGATTTGAGCCAGATAAATCCAGATAGAAGTCTGGTTCAATTTGTGAGCCAGATAATTTGTTAATTACTTGTCTTTAGTTTGGCAACGCTGCCTTTAACAAACCTACTTTTTCAAAAATAGATGTCGGTGCTTAGCCTTTCGCCGTATGAGTTAAATGAAAAACAGCGGCGATATCTGCCTATCACATTTCACTTGTGCCAAAATATCACGACATCTGCTTCGCAAGTCTCTCAATGATCCAGAGCATTCCCGTGAGAATTGAGCGTGAGCCGGAGCTGTAAAACTAACTGGATGACGGCAGTTGATGCATATGCATGTTAAATTTCTATGAATGTTTTACACTTTCAATGTAAGTGAGGTAAATAACCTAGAAAATAGCAAACTGAGAGAGGTATTGTGAACAAAAGTAAGTTTTGCTTAGAGCACCATTGTGAAAATACCGATAGGCCCAGAAAAACTAGCCCTCCGTCCTCTCTTATCAAGAAGCCAAACTGACGCCCTTATCGAACGGACATAATTTTTTTTTAAATTTTAAATGGCAGGCTGACGACAAAAATTCATCGTAAGTGTAACTGACCGGCACCGGCTCATTCAATGTCGCTACAGAGTAACGAGATGTACTGAGTGGTAACAGGCTAACAGCTAATGCTGTAGGCTGAAATCTTCATACTTTACATAGATATGATTTTCCAAGAGCTCATTGCAATTGCTTTCATATATCTGACGTCGCTACAACCCTTCGGATCATCTATGCCTGCAGAAAATATTGCAGGGCAAGTGCACGTATGTATGGGTGTATGCATGCAAGTACGTACAAACTTATGCTCACTCTTTCGAAATTTGGAAGGTTTTTTTTTTACTTTATATATTTTCACTTGTATTTTCGCGCTCCATCATCCTGAACATATGCATATATTTTTTTCATAGCAGAATATGACGTTGCTGGTTTTGTGGGTTTCCTTTTTTATTTTTGTAGCATAAGCGGGATTATTACTTTGTTCGCATTAATGGGGGTTAGATATAGACATCAATTTGTGAGAAATATTATTAGAAAAGAAATCGTTCGTTATACTTATCTGCCCGTCCGTACTAACTATAGCTTGAGCAAATGATGCTATTTATGTCTAGGGAGATTATAATTGGTACTTCCAAATGACTAGGTTCCATGGAGAAGTAGGCCAGATCAAGTTTTCGAGTGGTGACCCACGTTTCGGCAGACCACTTTTTTTTATAGAAAATGCAAAATGGCCTTTATTAGACTACTTTCAAAATAACACTTCTATTGCTCGCCAGATAGCGTCTTAAATCAAACTGATTGTCGTGCCTCTACTGTTGCTGCCTTTAATACTGTCTGGTTTCCTCGCTGCATATTTCTAGGCTTTTCTATTCAAAAATTTACTAGTTATTTATCAGCTATAAACTTATCAGCTTTAACTACAGATGCACGCCTACAGCCTCTCATATGCGCGTGTGTTTGTGAGCATCTCAGATAAGATATATGCATGTTTTTGTGCGCCTCTTCTCCGCTGCTCGTATGGAAATATGGGTAGACATAATGATTGATTTAATGATGTGCATACAAGTCGCTGCTTAGCATTGGCTTAGAGATGATAGTATCCCTCAGTGTTGTTAATATTCGTCACAATATTTTTATTTGATTACGCCTAAATTTACATATGAAATAAATACATACATATGAAAAATCTGAAAATGCTAAATGCTTCTACATTTGAGTTAAATTTAAACAAAGTTATTGACTTATATTAAGCAATGCAAGCACCTTTCACCCCGATCAAAACAGCTATCAAATAAAATCGCAATGTTCAGAAAACGCGGAAAAAATGTCTGACTCCCTCATATGCCCCACTGCAATTTTAATTTATTACCAAGACTTTTCTCACTGATTAGTAGAGTTATTAATAAACCAAGTATACAGTTCGGTTGCTATTGAATTATGAAGCCTGATGCTACTTATAACTTTAAAACTTTATGATTTTTGAGTTAGCCCCCTTTTGATCTAGGTGTGCGATATACCTACATATTGCGCATTACATTGCTCATTTATAGGTATATGACACCTACTTATATGGTCCATGTATCTATGGTTTCATTGCTGTTTAATCTGAGAAATTAACAAACACAAAATGGTGCGTGCCCACAATGCATCGCAACTGATTCAGCTTAATGTTATACACTATGGCCATCAGAGGGTTGTGTCTCTGCTTTTCGGTACACACTGTGCTGTAGCTTGTTATTTAACCACTGCAAACGTAAACGTATAAGCGTGTAAAAAAAACACGGCTATTGTAAAATCAATTATTTAAAATTGCGTCACTATTCACCAACCATTTACAATTTCCGTGTTATACAATATTCCAAATAATTTCTGTGTCACAACCAAGTAACAAGATGTACTGAGTGTTCACAGGCCAACAGAAATTATTGTAGGCCGATTTTACAGCAAGTACTCAATGTACATTTTCCCCTGCAATTGCAGTTTTTCAGACCAATCACATTGCATTGCAAGTACAATTGCAAAAAAAAAAAATATATATATATATTGGCATATATACTCAGGCATTTATATACATACACACATGCATACATTATCTTGTTTAAAAATTATAAACGAGGTTGCTTGACTAACTGGGCGGGTGTCCGTGATTCATGTGCTGATTTAAAAAATTCGTTTTATAGTCTAATCTTAAACTTAACTGCAAATCCGACGTCTAATTTGATAATATTTGACGTCTTTTATAACTAAGTCACTTTCGTGTTTGTCCTCAAATTTCATTAGGAAAATCTTGCTATCGACGTTTTATTAACATCCTGTAGATCTATAGTCTTAAAACTTGGAAAATACTTCAGAAAACATTTCTATAGGTGGTGGATAGAGCGTGATTGTAAAAAAACGAATTAGGAAATGTTGCTTTTGGGTGTAAAGTAACTTCCTGATAACTTAGAGACGGTTAGCGTAGCTTAGAGCCGTACTAAAATACAATGTTTATGATAAAAAACCCTTCTAGAGTGGAGTAGGAAACAAGATATTAAGAAGTTTTTTCAAAATCCAGTAGGAGTCTTGCGATTGATTTTTAAACAACTTCTCATTCGGCTAGAAACATGAAACCTTGACTGGAGTTTACCGCTGCCACCTTGCCGCCTAAGCTAAGACGAGCTCTACTATTTTATATAATCTACCAAAGTGGTAAGGTTAAACTCTATTCATCTTTAACTGTAGTTTAAACTCGCATTGAAAATCGGGCTTTGGTTCAGGGCACCTTGACAATGCAACCAAAGGACACAAAAATTTGCGCTAGGTGGCGTTCGGATTAGGAATCTTGGCAACAGTTTTTTATGGAACTTCTGAGCTAAGGACGTAAAGCTTTGAACACGGATTAAAACATAAGTTAAAATGCTTAGGATAGCAAAATTCTTCTGGATGGAGCCGGAATCAGTATTTATTTAGATATCTTTATAAAATGTTTAAGGAATTTTGCGATCGGCTGTTAAGTAACATCTTAATAAGCTAGTCACTTGAAAGCTTTCATTTCGTTGATGGTAACCAGCCATTTTAATTAAAGAAGAAAAAATGTTTGGTGGGTGGCGTACGGGTCGAGATAGTTGGACAATTGGTACGACAGGCTGGGAAGCTAGAGGCTTGATATTACAAATTTGGTTCAGAGGTTCATTACAGTTAAACTGATTTGACGCAAAGTTTCGAAAGGTGTCGCATGGATCTGCATATTCAGGAAACTTGTAGTGACAGGATGAAATCTTGCAATGCATTTATGGGAGACTTCCGACTGTGCTACAGACTGAATACCTTATGCGATCTTGAGAACCTTAAGTCAATCCGACAGGTTGAAGTTTTGCGATCAAGTTTAAAGAAATTTTACACTGAGCTACAAACTTGCAGAGAGGAACCGAGACAATGCAACAGAAAAAGAAAAACCTTCCACCTGGTGGCGCACGAATAGAGATAATTAGGAAATGCCTACGTGCTGTGGAATATTTTTCAATTTGTATGTAAATTCTGGCAAGCAGAGACTTAAAGTGTTAAAAGTGTTTCAGAGGCCAACGTGAGTGAAGTACCTATCACAAATAGGAGGGAAGAGCCGCACAGATCGAGGTGTTTAGAAAAATCGTAGGAAAGGTGACAAGGACTCTTGCAATAAATTTTTAAGGGTGGTGCATTTGACGAACAAACCTGAAACTTCACACTTAATTAAGAATGCAACAAAAAGTGAAAGACGGGTCTAAATAATTGTTAAATTTATACTGGACTTGGAGTACTGCTATCGATTTTTAGTACCTTCACGGTAAGCCATAGGCTTGAAAGTGTAAAAGCTATTCAGAGCACAAAGATACCTATCATGAAATACGTTTGCAAACCTGTTACCGTCAGTTGAGTGTTCGAATTAATTTTAAAAGGGACCAACGCTTTAAAATGTAAAAGAGATGCCAAACACCCGAATAAACACGCTGAGTGAATGTAGCGAAACAAATTTATGCTCAGCGCCCAATGTTATTTATTGAATCTGTTAAGCGTCTCCTTCCTCAATATAAAAATTCTTAAACTGAAAGCAGCTCAGTGATAGATCTGTGTAAAATATTCGAGTGCAAATGAATATGTTTGTTGTTTGTACCAAAATCGCACCATAATTGTCCTCATCATAGAGTAACTAGTGTACTGAATGATGCCAGGGGAACATAAACTAATGGTGATGGTTGATTTTTCATGACATGACTTTGAACTTTGCTTACAACAATCCAACTCTCTGATTGCTCTGGAAAAGTTGTCGCATAGCAGTAAATACGTAACAGCGAATGGCAAACATAAAGGCAAAAACAACCGAAAACATATACCAACAAAAGCCTAACAACAAAAACAAGTAATGTCTATGTTTGGAAATAAAAAAAATACTCTCATGCATACACACATCCATACAATCACTATATCCCTTGACATGCTTGTAACAATGAGGCAACCACAATTCCAGCAACACAACCATGCATACATACAAATATAAAAGCAAACCCGATTTCAGCACGTGATGGCAGCGTTGTGCAACGTGCGGTTGGTTGCAACTTCAAATGCGTGCAACGCCTGGCATTGTATGTTGTATTCCGGTTACAATGGCTTGTGTGTAACATTGTGTGTGTGTTTGCATGTTTCCATGCACTACATAGGTATGTATCTATGTGCATATCCATGCTTGATTGCACTATTATCCCTCAGCAACAATCTCGTTTATATGTATCTGCGCTCGTGCACCTTTTCCCATTGTCAACCACTTTGTTTTGTTCATCACAGTAGCTCCGTAATGGGGCTAGCATTTTTAAGTATATCCAGTAGTACTAACTTGCGATTCATTTGTTACGTAAAAAGCTTAGCAGCAAACAGCCCATTGAGCAATGAGATAATGATTGGCAGACATACCCGCCTTATAAAGATATTAGAACTTAGAAATAGTTACGCGCCTTATTTCAATCCGGATTGAAATATAATCCAGAATTCAATTATAGGGATTAAAATTCATCTGAAACTCGCTTCAATTTTAGAAACCGTGTTTGTTTAGAATGGAGTTCGATGACTCAAAACACCCAATATTTTGATATGAAAACCCGCAATCTCAATTCTTGCCCTTACATTTGAAACTTCGATGGCGTTTCCTGCTTTGAATTAACAGTTGGCTACAAAAACTTATGAACTCCACTAGCCACTTGTACCTATTCCTAAATGCGTAGACTTATGGCCAATTGGGCAAATACCCTTCTGACACAATAGGTGTGTTTTTTTTTCTACATGTGTATACATATGCACTTAAACTTTATATGGACTGCTTAGTGTGTAAATTTATCTATCTTGCGCAGAAAATTAGTACTGCTATGCATTATACTCAGTTGCAACTGAAATGTGTCTCCGCATTTAATCTCTACACTATTCTACCTGTGTGACAGAAAATGGTGTATGTCCACTATTCATCACAACCGATTCAGTTATAGCTTACAGACTATAACCGATGGAGCTGCGTGTCTCCGCTATTTAGGACAACCCGTATTGCAGAGAGTTATTTACCACTGTCGCGAGTCTTAAATAATTGACGCTAAATGCATCTCCTAAACATTATCCAAGTGCTGGCAAGCGTGTAAAAAACCGGCTAGTATCTTATAAGATTATAAATAATAAAATTTCTTAGATTTAGTCGCTGATAACTTCGTTTTACCATTCTGCTTCTTCACAAATTAGGAAGTAAGCCCATGAACCCTAGGGAATTATAAAAACGTCGCGTGTTTCTTATCACAGGCGCAACTCGCCTTTGGAATGGGCGATTGGAATCTTGTAGAGTTTGTAACAGTCGGTAGAGGGAAATACTATATCCAGTCACTTCAACAACAAATTCAGTTTAATTCGAGAGACCTTCTGAACTTACGGTTATTCAGCTAGGGAGGCATATGAATTATATTAGCTCAAAAGGTTGAAAATGGTGGGAAATAATTTTCATTATGAATTTTAAACACTGGTCCTCGGCCCTTTTTAAATATTTTCCATTGCTTAATTTCGTAGCTGTAATAGCGAAACGGAGCATCAATGCGGATTTGAGTCAAAGGTAACTCGCTCCGAAGGACGACAATTTCCCTGTAACACTACATATCGTTCGCAATTACGGTATTACGGGAAGCACCTTTAAACAGCTTCCTGTTACTGGGTATAATTTTAAGTTTACTCCACTTTAGAGTTTCTTATTCATTTTTTGTCTTTAGTAATTTTTTTGTTGCTGTTGATGTTGCACTGCATTTTATATATATGGCCTTTGTTGATCCCGCTTTACCATAAACATCACCCATACGTATACATATGTAAATATGTATGAACATCTGGCATACATGTAAATATGTAAGGGCAACATTTAACATCCCAGCAAAAATTAGCACAAGCGGTTGTAAGCAATTATCGCTAAGCGGCAGCTCTGCTTTCACACGCTTGTAATGACGGCTTATTTAAAGCCTCGTCACATAAGCAATTTTTAATATAGATACGTTTAACTCAATCTTATGCATTATAAGTAGATTGCACTTATTTTTAAGGAGGACGGTAGATTGAGCGACACTGGCCCCACACCTGCCAACACAGCCGTTTGATCCAGCAAGCATAAGCAGGTCCTTAGCCAAATCCACACGGAATCGGTAAACGCCTTTGTCAGGACGCGCCCGGTGAACCCCGTTATTAATATGCAATATCCCACCCTTGCAGAAGAAGAAAGCACATTACCAAAGGAGACACGAGTCACCCTGGCCCAACTTCGTTATGGATACTGTAACAGGTTAAACTCTTACTTGTCCAGAATCAACCCCGACATACGTAATGTATGTCCTGCATGTGATGTGTCCTCACATGACATCAACCGTCTTTTCAATTGCAATGTGGAACTTACGCCTCTAACACCTATCTCCCTATGGTTCGCCCCTGTTGAAACACCCAGTTTCCTTGAACTCCCGTTAGAGGACTTTGTTGACAATTTGTGAGTGGTCGTGCCCATTGAATGGGACGAAACACTGTTAATGCAACAACAACAACAACACTGGTGCCATCTGACATGAAAAAGTAGACAACTTGCAACTTTTGTTGCAAGCAATGCATAAGAAAAAGAATTTGACATTTGCTTTGGCTAAGGGTACTAGCACACTTTACAATTGAAATTATTTTTCCCACTCGTTGTTAACTTTTCTAACATTTTTCGCAATTAAAAACTGCAATATAACAAATGAATACTACACTAAATATGTTAGCAAATATTTTTTTGTATAGGGAGAATGTTTATAACAGCGCTTCGTGAAATTTTGTATGTGAATCCTTCATATTTATAAACGCAACATCTTGATTGATTGTGGCGATGTTACTGGAATGCATAAGCTTGTGTTAAACCCATTTATAATAAAAATTTCATTGTACCGTGGCCTTTACGCTAAAAATATGCAATAAATATAAGGCAGGTATAGATAATTGTGAATTTCATATCCCTCACGATGTAATAAAAAATTTAACCTCCTCTTTATCCTATTTGCCCTAATAATATTATGCGTCTGGTTGTAATACTTATATTTCTGAAATATAGGACCATAGAATTTGTTCGACATATAAGCGAATAGTGGAACACAATAGGTAATTCCCCACTGGAGTAATTTTACTTGAAAAAGAAGTTATAGCATTTAAGCCTTATGATATAAGCCTTATATAAGGATAGAATTTTTGTTTAATTGTTTGCTCAACATATGAAAATGGGCACATACAATCTGATGTGAACATGCACATGTTGCAAGGTTGGTATTTTTTGTTGGCTCTCAAACAATGGTAATGGAAACTCAGAAAAGGCTGTAAAGAACCACAAGCGAATAGTAAAATTTCATTATTTCCATGTTGTGCTTTAAGTGGATTGCAATTGTGCATTAGAAACTGAATAAAATATTACAGCACTTCAGTGTCATGTTTATGAACAATTGTAAATGTGTATATATACATACGTACACATGTAGGTACTTTATGCGACAGATATTCTACATTACATTAAAATGTACCTATATATAAAGGTACATGTCAATGTTACCATGACGCAAGTTTATTATTACCAACAGTGAATGGCCGCAACATTAGAAAATAACAAAAAAAATATATATTCAATAAGTAAATGTGTATTTTTATAAAGCCCGCTGGCGGGAGTCCCTCACAGTAATTGGATTTAAAAAAGGCAGTAAAAGTACTGCAAATTCACTTACGAATGCAAAGCCTAATGAAGACCCAACCATTTCACAACAAAAGCATATATTAAAATCCCCGCTTTACTGCCTTTTAAGTACTTATTTGTGGTGTACTTAATGTTTTGTAACCGTTTTTGACGACACCGGCGACACCGAGTAACGAGATGTACTGAATAGTAACAGGCTGACAGAAATGTGTTGTTAGTTAACTTTTAATGCAATGCTCGACTTTGCCGATTTTCGCGTCGACATACATACTTATGTACATACAAACACACAGCCAACGGCTACCACCACCCCACGCAGCGCAACAAGACCACCGCCTCATTTTATTACGCTGTCGCGACAAAAGCTCAGAGATCCCCCATATAAAATGCATAAACACATACAAATATAACAGTGTGTTTGTAGTACGATAACCTCAAGAAAATGTGTACCTTATATAAAGCTTATTTATTGCTTTTTATTCAAAGTATTATTACATATATAAGCCTAAATATCGAAGTACGCCGACCCAGCGCTTTTTGTGGATCCGTTTAATACCAAATCAATGGTGGACTCTATATACCTCTTTGATTTAGGACAATGAAAGCTAATTTTTGGGGCACTCAAAACCAGCCCTGATATTTGATGTTTAAGTAAATAATGTACTGACTGTTCTCCTTTGTGAGAAAACGGTTACCCTCATGGCGCTTTGCAAAATTACTGACCTTTTTAAATAATGTCACCCTTTATCTTTGCCAATAAAATATAATTTGGAAAAAGTACACATAAATTTACGAAAGATCTGAGAAGAACCAACCAGGGCAACATTATTTTCAGTAAGGAAAACGCCATTAGTTTTAGTGCCTTTCAAGCACGCTAGTCAAATTTAACGTGTCGCCGATCTCTTACAGCCTCTTTCTGTTTGGGAAACTAGGCACTTAACGGACTATACCTATATTGGCTACTAATGATACTATGAAACTTACGTTGTCGCCAACTACACGAATGCAATTGTCAAGTTTGTTTTCGTCCTTTGTTTTTGACACTTTGTTTTCGCTTTAACAGCAGCTGTTAGTGGGAGAGATTACGAGAGAGTTGGCTGCTCATCCGTAATTTATGAAACCGCTAATCTTTTATCTAACATTTACCACAATTTCATTGCTATTTCGCATTTTTTTTAGCGCTAATCATTTTGAAACTCAAAAATAAATAAATAAATTGTTTGACGGCAACTTAGCGCACCTGTAACTGCATTCACTAACTTTTGTCCACCCAACTTTATAAAATGAACCCAGCTGTTATCGTTGTTGGTTTGACATTTTGAAATTTGTAGCGGTCTTGTTGATGTAATTGAGCTTCATAAGGTCTCTTATTGTCTTATGGAGTATTTTTTTTAAATACGGCCCTTGTGAACACTATAATGAGTTGTATGTCGTACTCAAAAACAGCCGTAAGAAGAGCCCTCAGTAATATTCATTTAAAAAAGGAGTTTTTACAACCGTTCATCTTTAATTGCTGCTTACCATTTTTTCGTTGTTTTTCCGCATTTAGTTACGAAAACTCTTTGAAGTTTTTAAAAATAAATAAATAATTTATTTTTTAAATTACCTCTGAGTTAAAAAAATAACCTGCCGTTCTGCAAACGAGCCTCTAGGCATACGCTTTTTAGTTCTATGCAAAAAGAAAATATCATGGTTACAAAGAAGTCTAGATGGAATATTTAAACGTAAATTTTGACATTTAATTACCAGAGATGTAACATTTTTCTCAAATTGAATAAATACTTAAAGGTGTCGTTAAAACCAAGTTAGTGAATCACTCAATCGACAATGCAACCAATAATTTACTTTGATTAAAATCTAGATTTCAGAAACGGCAAAAGAAAGTGAATCGCGCTACTTATATATGAACATAGTATACGTGCTGTTGAATCGTATTTTTTTACAAAAAATTTATATGAGAAACAACAAAAAAGCATTTGTGAGAGTTTTAAAATCATAATACATACGACGAGTCGGAGACCTTGTGAAGTGTATAAATATAATTTTTTTTTTGTTAAATCTTCTGAGTTGTTTAGGTGTGAATAGGCAAACATTATTTAATAAATGTTTTTGGTTTCATCGGCCTATTGATAATGATTCAAGGTTCGATTCGAGTTCAAGGCCAGAACAAAAATTTTTTTCTAATGATAATTATTGTTATTTTCTAAATTTGAAAAATTATATTTTGTTTTTGGAATAGTAAGTAGAAAATTTTTCAGACAACCTGCCAGCTATGGCAGGTTGTCTGAAAAATTGTCTACTTACTATTCCAAAAACAAAATATAATTTTTCAAATTTAGAAAAATTAAAAAATAACAATAATTATCATTAGAAAAAAATTATTGTTCTGGCCTTGAGCACGAATCGAACCTTGAATTATTTAATAAAGTTTTCTTTTAATTTTAATATTAATATTTCTTCGACTTTTAATATATAGAAATTCTTTGGCAAGAATTTTGTCAAAAAGGACGTATCTCAGACATTCTGTTAATATAGTCTAAGAGCTGGTAAGCATTTTTAAGCAGGTATTTGAGGCACAATGAAAATTATGTACAACGTTTTTTTAATGGTATCTAAGTATAGAAATGCAGAACTGGCTAAGGGGTGGCGGGGCTGAGACTGTCCTTGAATTAAAAAAAAATGTAGTTTTGTATGCAAAAATGTTTTTTAGGCACTTTGAAAATTAAATGTGTTAAAATTTAATATTTGAAAATTATAAAAACAAATAAGCCAGATTATTAGGTTGGGTCTAAAACTTTGCCAGGTCAGTGCAAAATATTTTTTTTTTAATTGAAACAAGTATGGACGGGACTGTCCCCGGCTGTGCTGAAAACTTCATACCTTTCATGAATGGGGCTGTACAATAATATTACCCCATTCGTAATATCCAAATAATGGGGTGTATGAGATAAGAAATATATAGTGAACAGATGTACATACTTCAGCGATTTTTAAGATAAATATAAAATAAAAAATAGGTATGTAGGTAATTTGTGTAAGGATGCAAAGTTTCACGTTTTTTGTGGTCTGCATGTAAAAGCTATGACCACGAAACACTTATTTCAACAATATGTGAGGTAAGCGTAAGTTTTTGATAAAATTTGATGCTTCTAGCAGTAAAAAAGGGGCAAAAATGTCAGTTTATATGGGGTATATAATATATATACTATCGATCTCTATGATTTTTCAGACAAAAATATGTGCTATATACGTAAGCATTTGGTGAAATTTAAGGCTCTAGCTGTTAAAATGGGGCAGAAATTGAGAAAAGTTTCTTATCTGAACAATCTGTTGTATGAGATATATACTATATATACCACCGATTTCTATGATTTTTTTAGACAACAATATATGCTATATACGTAGGCATATGGTGAAGTTTAAAGCTTCAATCTGATAAATTGAGGAAGATATAACAAAAAACCTCTTTTTCTGAAAAATCGGTTGTATGGAGGATATATGCTATAGTGGCCCCATCCGGCCGGTTCCAATAAATGTCTAATCGGACACCTAAATACACCCGCTCACTAAATTTCATCAAGATATCTCAAAAATTTAAGGACTAGTTTGCATACAAACAAACAGACAGACGGACGGACATGACTAAATCAACTCAGCTCTTTATCCTGATTATTTCGGTATACCTAATGGTACTTCTATCTATTTTCCTTTAAGGACTTACCATTGTGGAATTCGTGACGAAATTAATATACCATTTCATTATCAAGAAAGGTATGAAGTTTTCGGGACAGCCGAAGACAGTCCCGTCCATACTTGTTTCAATTAAAAAAAAAAAAATTATTTTGCACCGACCTAGCAAAGTTTTAGACCCAACCTAATAATCTGGCTTATTTCTTTTTATATTTTTCAAATATTAAATTTTAACATATTTAATTTTCAAAGTGCCTCAAAAACATTTTTATCATACAAAAATAAATTTTTTTGTTAAATTCAAGGGCAGTCTCAGCCCCGCCACCCCTTAGCCAGTTCTGCATTTCTATACTTAGATACCATTAAAAAAGCGTTGTACATAATTTTCATTGTACCTCAAATACCTGCTCAAAAATGCTTACCAGCTCTCCTACTAATAAGACCGTATCTCAGCGCAGTCGTTAATAAAGTCGTATCTCAGGAGGCCAGTTAAAAAAGTTTTAATTGAAAAAAAAAAAAAAAAAGTTTATGACAGAAGAGATACGAACTAAATATAGTTTAATCTCTTTTACAATTCATTAATTACTTAAAATGCTAATCTATACAAAAGAAGACACATCCGTTACAAAAATCCATTATCTGGGTTACCAATTTATATCTTTTGTGGATTATAAAAAGCAAATAAATTAAGTTAAATTCAAAGCTTTTTTGACAACAAAATATAAAAATGTTTTTCAGTTAAAACCTGTTTAATCGGTCTTGTGAGATACGACTTTATTAACAACTTCGCCGAGATATGCCCTTATTAACTGAATGTCTGACATATGTCCTTGTTAACAAAGTTTTTATGCTACGACCTTTCAACAGGAAAATTCGATATAGAAACCATTTTTTCCTTTTTTGTGCCAGTGTTCTTCATTAAGACGGAACAGTGAGATCATTATGACAGTTCTACCTCCCATGATTATTCGTACATAAAATATTCCACCTCTCGAATCATTACAATCTGAAAACTCTTCCCTGATTTCCGATTCTTATTTATGGTGGGGAAAAAAACTTATGGCGAAAGACAACGGTATATATAAATATATTTTGCCATGTAAAGTCAGCACATTTGATGTTGCTAAAACACACTACATGAAGTTTATGTAATTACCTTTTGTATGCATTGTATTATTTCTTATTATATTAATTTGTTGTCTTCAAGACCAATTTTATTATTTTTGTAAAATGTATATTTTTACAAGTTATATTATATTAAGTTATTATACATAGAACACGAGTAAATTAGAAAAAAAAAAAAAGTTCATAGACCGTAATACCCGACTATTTCACAACCCATGGCGGTTTATCATCAGCGATCCACACATTGAAGGCTTGACGTTTACCACATCAGGCCGTCAATGCACTTTGCAAGTTTCTATCTATAAATCGTTTTCTACTGTTTGTTGTTTTTACTCTACTACCACCGTCAATTGAGTGCACCAATCAGGTGCTACTATCTCATTCGACGGGGATTTTTGTTGCAGCTCGTATGGTTTTTTTTTAAGCTATTGCTTTTTTTTTTGTTAGAATTCCAGGGTGCTGTTTCCGAAGACTGAAAGTATATAATGTTATGTTTGGTTTTACTGGTCTGTAAATAATTAATTATTATATTAATTTGTTGTATTATTTCGTAAAATTTCTTACACTATTTTTTATGAGCATATATAACTTTGTATATACAAATGTTTATATACTCGTCTCCGCTACGAATCAACCATAAAAAAGCCCAGACGGCCTTACAAACAGACAGACTTGAATTTTCAATGAAGAACGAAGGAATTGCACATACAGACTTACATATTGTAATTGTAAGCACGGTTATGAATGTATATAATATATACATATATATACTATATATTTTTTGACAGTAACTTATAAAGATTTAAATTTATATAAAGAAATTTCGCACTTCAATATTGTCGCTTTAAAACAAGTTTGAATTTTAAAGATCTCATTTAACATGTGCAACGTTCCGTAAAAATGTTGGACAGCCCCTTTCGCCTGCATTAATAATAATTTCAACGAAAAGTGCTTAAATTTTAACAAGGTTAAGCCAAGATAATTTTTTTTTATCGTCAACTTAGACGCATCAGGGCAGGGCCGTAGAGAGAGAATCCGAGCCCGGAACTAAACAATTTACGGACTCCATATAAAAAATCCAATAATACATTTCATTAACTTGAATTAATGATGTCTCATTCATGAATCATTACACTGCGTTACAAAAACGAGCTTTAATTCTGTCCTATGAACCAAATATACTTTTTCGGAAAGGGGAGAAAAAGTAAAAATATACGTGTATCGGCGATTTTCATGCACACGTCAGAATTTTTTTTTTTATGTATAAAGTATAAAGCTCGTAGTGTCCGTCTGTCCGCCATAAACAGTAGGATGGGTCGAAAAACATTTTTTTTTTCGGAACGCTTTAGTAGTTTAAAAATTTGGAGTCCCTTCAAGTTATGCCGAAAAAAGTGAAATTTCTTTTTTTTAATTCAGGAAAATCTGAGAATTGATAAAAATCTATTTTTTAAAAAATTTTACGTGATACAGACATTTTCACGAGTACGATTGGATCAGGGAAGAAGGGTTAAAAATCTATCCAAAATCTTTCACACAGGTGGACAGGCGGACATTACGAGCTTTATATTTTATACATAAAATAAAATAATAAAAAAAAATTTTAAGTTAAAAAGTTTTATTGAAAACAATACTTACATTAAGTAGTAATAATACTAAAATATAGAAAATAATTAGGCATATCCTAGGTACTAGTCATCACACTCCTCATCAATCTAGGGCGTTGATCAGAAAATTAAATAAAAGCGTTGAACGCGTCAAATTTCTATTGATAGTCATAAGTAAGACCAACTGAACCTTAATCAGGTTATGCTACGCCTCACATTTTTAGAAATTTCATGAGCCCAACGCTTTTATTTAATTGTCTGGTCACCGCCCTAGATTGATGAGGAGTGTGATGACTAGTACCAAGGATATACCTAATTATTTTCTATATTTTAGTATTATTACTACTTAATGTAAGTATTGTTTTCAATAAAACCGTTTAACTAAATTTTTTTTTTTATTATTTTATTTTCTAACTTTTAGTATTATTATTACTTAATGTAAGTATTGCTTTCAATAAAACCGTTTAACCTAAACATTTTTTTTTATTTATTTTTACTTAAGCGGTTTCTATTTCTGTATGTCAAATATGATTTCCAAATATGAGCCAAATCCGACCACAAATACGTTTTTTGTGAATATCTCGATCCTTGCGCCACCTAGCGGCGATTTTTTTATTACTATTGCATTGTCATCGGGTTCTGAACTATATTCCAAGTTTCAAGCTTGTAGCTTATCGGGAAGTTACTTAAATTTTAATTACAAAATTTGCGCTGGCCGTGCAGCCTGCCAAGTCAATCTAAATAAAACCGTTTAAAAAAATCTGACGTGTACATGAAAATCGCCGATACATGTGTATTTTTATTTTTTCTCCGCTTTCCGAAAAAGTATATTTGGTTCGTAGGACAGAATGTGTGTAACGCGGTGTTGATGATGGATTACATCAAAAAATTTTTTTGCCACATCAAATAAATGATTGTTGGATTAAGAGCTGACAATAAAATTAAGAGAATATTTACTATTTATACTATTTTATTGTAACGTATTAATAAAATTCTCTTTTAACAGCCACATATTCTTTCAAATAATATTTTTTAGTTATTTGGTAACATTTTAATACATTTCTGATCAATTTAATTATGATTATAAATTTTAATTATCCAATAAAGAAAGTTCGGATATCAAAGAGTGGCTTTACTTCCTTTTTTCGCTGCAATATTTCTATAATAATATCAAAATTTAACTGTCTTTCCAAAACAGATTCAACACAAAGCGTGGCAAGTCCTAAAACTCGCTCTTGAGATGAACACGATTTATGAAAGTTTTTGATTCTTGAAAGGACGCTTTTATATAAAAGATTTAAAAGGGTCGTGGACGAATAAAATAAGCTATATCTTTACAAAAAAGTGCTTTATATAAATGGTATTTCATTTCCCAAGTGGATTTATAACAATAAATAGGAAAAACTTCAAATTTAAAAAATGGGCGGGCCACCGCCCCTTTTATGACTAAGCAATATTCTATGTTTCGGGAGCCATAACTCGAAGAAAAATTAACGGATCGTAATAAAATTGGGTACACAAATTTTCCCTATAGCAGGAAATATTTCTAGGAAAAATGGACGAGATCGGTTAAAGACCACGCCCACTTTTATGTAAAAGATGTTTAAAAGAGTCGTAGACGAAAATAATAAGCTATATCTTAGCGAAAAATTGCTTTGTATCAATAGAATTTTACTTTCTTAATTGAAATATAACATTAAATTGGAAAGCACTAAAATTTTTGAAAATGGGTCTGGCGCCGCCCCTTTTATGACTAATCAATTTTCTTTGTTTCGGGAGCCATAACTCGAAGAAAAATTAACATTTCGTAATGAAATTGTGTACACATATTTTCCTTATAGCAGAAAATATTTCTAATAAAAATGGACGGAATCGACTTAAGACCACGGCAACTTAGATATAAAACAAGTTAAAAAGGGTCGTAGACTAGAATAATAAGCTATAACTTAGCAAAAAACAGTTTCGAATCAATGATATTTCACTTATCAAGTTTTATTGCAAGAGGAAATGGAGAGACATTTTTTTTTAACGGGCGGTGCCACGTGTTATGTAGAAAAGTAATTTATTTGAAATGGAATGTACAACTGAAGCTCACGCTGAGTATATAATGTTCGGTTACACTCGAACTTATTTAGACACCTTTACTTGTTTGGCCTCATTTGTGAGGTGGGGGATTGCTGTTTTAACACTTGTTACTCTCCAATACTTTGGGTAATATTCCAACAAATTGCTTTCATGAAATAAAAAAATATATAGGCACATACAAATTTACATATGTATGTGAGTTTCCGTTATTACGGTCGCGACACTTTCGTGCAAGACTTTCATGATTTTGAATAAAACTGTCAGATTAATGATTAAATTATTTTATACAAAAAGAACTTCAGGATGTTAGCAATATAGGATTGTAAATAACAATATTAATATCGTTTTCTTTTCTGGAAAAAGTGTTACGCTTTTTGTACGCCGCGCAAGAGTTGTAAATATATTTTGTTCTATTCTAAAAGGCAGGTTCTTTTGCGAAAATTGTTGCCTGCTCGCAACTCAAAAGCGTTACCCCGCATAAAATGGCGAGATGGAAGTGCAACTCTGCTAAACCAGCTGATCGTGACAATTTATTTTCGTAACTTCACAAAAAAAAAACTCATTTCCATGCTATGTACAGTAAAATTTTCGCACTAAATTCACTAAAACCGTCTACCATATCTACAATTTAAATAACATCCATACTACGACCAAAGAAAGAACACTTCTAAAACTTTTTGATTTGTTAGCATATTGAAATGTTACAGTCGCGACATGATTAGTTATTTACGGGTTGTTCTATACAAATGAAATGCATTCTATCTGGTTAGTCTTAACAGCTCCTTTCGTGTGATACCCATATTGAAGTAAAATATTTTAAGGCCAACCTTTGGTCAATATCTCGATAACAAGGTCTTATATAAGCAATTATGAGTACTATTTCCATTTCCCTTTTCATTAAAAAAATTCAGATTTAAGTAAACTCCCTTCGTCACGTTTAAAGAAATAGAAATATGTAAATTAAACGGCTTAATTTTCTTAATGAAATTTTGGTATTGTAATATAGTCTAAGAGCCCGTGACTGCCAGACCTTTGTCATTTTATAAAAGTTGAAATTTCGTCAGTGCATACTTCCAACTGAAGCAGGATCGTTGGTCTATTATAAAACTTGAGTCATGGTGGCTTTAACAGATATCGTGCAAAAATTTTGCAGAAAAATATACCTTTCTTTCGTCATTTTATAAAGACTGATTTTCATATATGGTCATCGTCAAGATATAAGAAGCCACTAGCCTTATTGCCAGACACTTTCCATAGAGGCAAAACTGTACTTTTTCAAAAAATTAAAGCTGAAAGTTTTATAAGCAAACAAAATTTCAAAAGCTTTTTTTTAAAGATTTTGTATTAGAATTTCAGTATAAAATTGCTTCGATGTCCTTTGAAGTTTAGAAGGATTAAAAGTGTCTGGCTAATCAAAGCCACTATGGAAAGTCTCTGGAAATGAGGCTAGTGGCTTCTTATATCGTGACGAAGACCATATATGAAAATCAGTCTTTATAAAATGAGGAAAGAAAGGTCCATTTTTCTGCAAAATTTTTGCACGATATCTGTTAAAGCCACCATGACTCAAGTTTTATAATAGACCAACGATGCTGCTTCAGTTGGAAGTATGCACTGACGAAATTTCCACTTTTAGAAAATAACAAAGGTCTGGCCGTCAGAGCCCGTGATTGCCCGTAATACGATGGTGTTTGAACGGATGTAAAGAATTAATTACAAACATAAATAAAAGTTCCATGTACTTTGTTTTTGTAAATTCGATGGACTAATGTCAAATCGTATTGCGCCGGAAACTGATGTATCAAATCATATAAAAGAAGTACACACCTCGTGTTCCAATGACACTTGAATCAGATACGGATAGAGATTTAACATGCAAATGCAACAACATGGTGATCCATATGGTTCACATTGTTGTTGGATTTGCATGTTAAATCTCTATCCGTATCTGGTTCATGTGTCATTGGAACACGAGGACCATCAACTGTTCCGTGCTGCCACCTTGTATAGTTCCGCCATGAGCTCAATTTTAATTAATTAATTTGATGTTTGTAAAAGAATAGCAATTCAAAATAATCTTTGCACCTACAACTATGATTATAAAGATTTTTCAAATTATCTTTGATCAACTTTGAGCTGAACTTACTTCTGCGTCGAAATATAGAAATGCAAAACATTGTTAAATTATAAATGAGAAGCCATGTATAAACGTATGTAAACGTTTTTGGATAGGGCAAGAGGGAATTTGACCATTAACTCAGAGGGGTCTGATTTGGTAGGAACTCCCATATATACCTACTTTTCTTTCTATATGTATATAAAGGTGTTCTGCTACACCTTAAGAAGTACTTCTGTTTTTATAAATATATTACTAGCAATATTTGAGATTTGCTACTTCAGATTTTGTCCCTACACTTAAAATTTAGTTAAAACAGATAAGAGATCTTTGCGATATAGTCGGATGAAATTCCAAGTTTCTTTGAAAACCGCTTTACCACCAAGCATAATTTTAAGACATAATTACATACGAAGTATGCAGTGTGTAAAAGATTAAATATGCAGAGAAGGCAATTGTAAAACACCTTACACTTAGGCATGAAGTGGCTGAATGCGTTTGTAACACTTTCAACTATGGTAGGAGTGCGGGTTCAAATCCCACTCCCGGGAGAAAGGCTTTGAAGAGATTTACAAGGTATAATCGAAACAGCTGTCGCCCTGTCGATCCTGATGTCACGTTATTTAAATTTTTCCCAAATTATTAAAGAAATTTTTCATTTTGAAATGCCATTAACAGATCGGTATTTCTACCTTAACTTCGATTACAAATGTTTAAGGCCCACTTACAGAACGGCAAATTATTTTTTTAGCTGGGATTTTATTCATTCGGAAATGCGATTCGAAAGCTGTAAAATCACATAAATTTTTCTTAATTCCGAATGGAATTTCTTTCAAATCGAAATACATAATAAGGCCACCGGTAAATCTACCACGGATGCCTTCGTTCGTCTGGATAATATGCTCCGGCCAGGAAGATATTAATAACTTGTATAAAAAATCGTTTGGCAGAACTAAATATCATTCACTTTCTGCACTTTTAAAAGAAAATTAATATCTCTGTATTAATTTGTTAGCTTCTCGCGAGCTGAGTATTGAACTCGAATCTCCAACATTCATACCAGTGTAAAGGCAGATGCCTTTAACCACTCTGCCATATGATTTCCGAGCTGCTCGCTTTGCTCTCTAAATATTGCCTTTTTGTTGCTATTCCTTTTATTCACCATTTGGGTACATACTAATTCTATATGTTATTTAATCCCAATGCTGTGGAATGTTTTAGGCGCTCTTGAAAGCTCAGTAACAATGGATTTTTACAGTATTGCTTTTATATTAGCAATACTTAGAGACCAATTTCAAAGCGAGCAACGGGGCATTCATATGGCAGAGTGGTTAAAGGCATCTGCCTTTAAATGGTGCGTGTCCACAATTCATCGCAACTGATTCAGCTATATGTTATACACTATGACCACCAGAGGTTTGCGTCTCCGATTTTAGGTACACCCTGTTCTGTAGCTAGTTATTTAACCACTTCCGCTAGATGGGTCTCCTAAGCATTATCTAAGCGAGGATAACGGTTTTTTACGCGCAAACGTAATCGTATACGCGTGTAAAAACAAGCGGCTATTGTTGCATCGTTATAATCCCTTATTGCTCTTTCCAGTTGATGGCGAAGTCAGCCACCCAGATTTAGTATATATTTTTTTAGGACTATGTTAATGAAGAAATATGGATATCACATAAAGTGTAGTATTTATATTAATTTTTTAATTCCCTTACGAAAGCATCAGTACTCTTTTTTGTGCACAGATTGGTCGCTAGACATCAAACACTGAAATTATTTGCGGCTTCTTTGTCGTCGGCATCGAGAAACAAGTTGTACTGAGTGGGTATAGGCCAGCAGGAATCAGTGCAAGTTGATTTTAAAGCAAGTACTTGATTGTCAATTTAGTTTTATTTGCTTTTTCCTTCATTGCTATAATTTTGCATGTTTTCCCCTACATTGCATCACCCAACCCACCCGGATTAGGTAATCTTACAATTTCGGCGTGGTTGCTATGTATATAAACGAGTAAATATGTAGTATGTATGTATGCCTCTTAATATTGTAAAATACTAATAAAAAGCAATATCGCAAAAATTAATGTGAGAACAACGAAGGTGGTTCTACGTTGAATGTAGTAAGGGGGAGGGTTGGGATTGCCTAGTTTATCTTATCTTTGCCTATTAGAAAGTATACTGATGAAAGGCATTTAAAGATATTTTTTTATCTGGAAGGCATTAAAAAAACCCACTTTATTAGTCTTGTTCCAAAAGTTAACAACACAGATGTCGTTAACGTGTCACAAAATTAAGTGAAAAAGTAGGTACATGTTTCGTATTATGAAGGCTTGAGAAAGAATTGGACTTTTTGTTATATTACTTTCTTGCTAACTAACTGGCGCCAATTGCTCAAACCAAGGGAGTATACATCATTTTCCTCCTGATCCTACCAGCGTAGTTGGGCTGCTGTCTTCGTCTGCTTTCATAGGCGCGTTCCGGAGCGTCATCTTTCATTCGCATAACATCGCCTAGCCTGCCTTCCAACTACGTTTTAATTCACAAGACTATGCTGCGTACAGCTCATCATTAAATCTTCCTAGGTAGTCGCCGTCGCCAACTCGTAGAGGTCCGTAAATCTTTTGAAGAACCATACATCAGCACCATATAGCAGGACGCATACGATGAGTGACTTGTAAAGCATGATTTTCCTTTACCGTAGGACTTTACTCTTCAATTACCTACTTAGTCTAAAGTAGCATTTTTATTATATACTTGAGCGTACGATTTCTCGAACTTGTTCGAGAAGAGATTTCTCGCGAGTCTCGCCTTCTCGCGATATTCTCAAATCTCGAATTACTCGTAAGGCTTGCGAGCTTCTCGACATTCAATTTAATCGATTCATTGGCTGTTTTATATAGAGCTTACGATTTCTTCTAGAGCACAAGCGAAAATTTCCACAAAACCACAACTAAAGAACACCGAAATGTACATATAGAATACTGCCAATGCAGCGACTGAATTGAGAGTCGAGAGGCTCGCGAGTATTACGAGTACTTCGGACACAAGAATCTCGCGAGAAGTCGAGTTCTCGATTTCTCGGGTCTCGAAATCTCGCTTGTGGTCGAGAAGAAATCGTAAGCTTTATTATATACATACATATGTATGTCTGAAGAATATGTCTATAAGGAATTAATAATTTTATGTGGCGCTATATTTGCATTGTAAATACTAGATATAAACAATTGTTGGATTATGGATTTAACTTTCCTTCCGGTGCCTTCTATAATGAGTGAATTTTTCACAAAACATGTCCGTGTTGAACAAGTGTGATATGTTATACGTCAATTGCCTGACATGATGTTCAAGATGGCTACTTTTTAGCGTTATGGCAGCATTTTGGAAAGATGTTCAATATAGCCTGGCACGCGGTGGGCGGGTGAAAGAAAGAGATACAAAATTAGATCACTATAGTCTCTTTAAAAATCAGGTGATCCATTCTGTTTATAAATTTGACGTCTATTCATAAGATATGACACTTGTCTTATCCACAGTGGCGTTGAGGCGAAAATAATACTTTTAGAATCACTTTTCAGCTATTTTTATGTGTTTAACAATGAAGCTCAAGGATGTGAAACAAAATTGCATTCAAAACGCATTGCTAGTGATTTTGAGCTGTGTATTATGCGGGCGGAAAAAAGTTTCCCCTAAACGAGATTACAAAGATATTTCTTTCATTGTATCCAAATAATTTGGAGAAAAATACAAAAAAAGGAACCATGAGTAAGCCAAAAATATCTCTTTCAATTTTTCCACCTTTCACTCAACAATTCAAAGCCGAACTGATTTATGGCAAAGTCCATTTTAATTGAAAATGTTAAAATTACAAAAAATTACCAAAAGAAAAAAATATAAAGTATCATGAAAAAACATGCTTTCGTATCTAAAAAGAATTGCCAACAATTTAATTTTGTATTAACTTTTCAACATATTCCAAAATTTTAAATTCAAGAACCGGGTGTGATTTCTTTATTTTCGACAATAAAAATGTTTACTCAACATATTTTAAATTTTAATTCCAGAATTTTTAATCTGCGGCTATATGCCCGTACAGAAATTTACAATATGGAATTTTTCATTAAATAATTAAGTTACACAACTTTTTTATTTTACAAATTCTTCCAGAATTTTTACGTCGAAAAAATGCAGAATTTAGTAAACCTCCCGTAATCAAATTTAAAAGAGGAGGTCATAATTAAAAATAACTTAATTACCTTTATGTTCGGGTTGAAATCCAGTTTTTACACTTGACATGAAAAGCCCGATATGCTAGGGCGAGTGCGGATAGCACAGAACATTGTACAGAACTGTCGGAATAGAGATTCGAAACGATAAGAGAATTTCCTTTTAATAATTATACATCATGTATAATTTCACAAGTGAAATCGTTTCAGATCAAGTAGGAATTATATGGATCCCTAACAAAATTTTAATGTAACCATAGCTCCAAAGGCATAATACCACGGAAAAAAGTCGAAGTAAGAAAAAGAAGCATAACTATGCAAGAGGTGAGTTAATCCAAACTTTTTTTCTTGAAATTTCACCACTTGGAGATATCGGATGGCACCTTGAATACCTTCTGTAAATTTTTTTTTGGGTTGGTTACACGCAAATTGCTGTTAATGTATAAGATTTAATAATAACAACAACAAGAATAAAAACGAGTATTTAATTTTCGCTAGTTTTTCAAAGTTGACTAAGTCCCGATAGATAAATTTAGATAATATTTGTTAGACATTTCTACAAGGCTTATGGGAATGGTAGGCAGTTTTTGCGCTTTATGAAAAACTATCTTTTAGTAGATAGTGTATAAAGCAGGATTTTCTGACAGAAAAAAAAGAGTTCGATATGGTTTTCATCACTGGCATTATTCTTTCGGGGGAATGTATTTGGAAACCGATACGGTTGTTGTTAAGTTGTAACTGGGAAAATGTGAAACATGATGTGTTAGTCAGGAAAACGGGTAGCTGCACCAACAGAAAAACGAGCAGATTCGTATGGTAACTGCACTATATAATTAATTTTGTTGCTATTTTGATATCGGTATCGCGGAAGTAGATGTACCGAGTGGGTATAGGGCAGCAGCATTCATTGAAAGCTGATTTTAAAGCAAGTACCTACCTACACCATTGTGAACTTTTTCTAGTGCAATCATTTTGCATTTTCCCCTCAATGCATCAGATTACTCAGCTTGAGTATACTTATTTGACATGAGCTTAACAAAATTCAGCAAACAAACAGCTGACGGGATTAATTCCTGCATAGCCTGACTTCTTCAAAATTTCCTTTAATATTGCTATCTTCCATGTCTCAAATATCAACTCTGCCAATTTCGTATCTTCAACCATATGCATGTGGTCCAATCTACAAATCTAGTAGCATAATTTAAACTAACATGGCTGCATAGGATTGGACTAATTTACATAAACGCTTCAGTAGCATCAAAGGGAAAAAAACGAGAAGCCGTTTCACTGTTATCGTATGGTGCCATTGAAGCTTAAAGCCGGAGTCATTGGTGCCGTATGTCGTATCGCTGTATCCGTATCCCTAACGTAATCAGCTGTTTATCGTTACGACGGTAAACCAAACCCCAATTGGTTGGCTACGATACGGTTACGACCTTAGCGGCACCAATAATCGATTGCATTGATTCTCATAAGGTTGGTCGAATCAGCTGTTATAAGGCTACCGATACGGTTACCGATAAAGCACCAATGTCTCCAGCTTAAAACCGAAGGAGCGCCACCAACCATTTGTGTAAATGCAAGGCGCATCGGTTTCTAAAATCGCCCTAAGAACTTTCAATTTACGTTACACTGACATGAATGGTAGGACACATTGGTATCAATAGTGGAAATTAACACATAGCTCAGTCGAGTAAATGCCCAGTTCGTTACTAATAACAAGATATAAGAGACACCCTCCAAGAGCTTAACTTTAAAAGTAGAGTGCACAGTATTTGCAATTATTTCAAGTTTGACGTCGGCATTGAGTAAAAATATGCATCGAGTGAACACAGGGCATCAGAAGGTAGCGGAAGAGAATTTTACAGCAAGTACTTAGTTGTAGTTCTTTGCAGTGCAATAATTATACTCAGCTGAGCTAAGCTCACAGAGTAGGTATATTAATTTGCTTCGCATAACGGTGGTTTGTAACGGTATAAAATAAAAATATATAAATAAATAAATACAAGGCGCGATATACCTCCGAAGAGCTTCAGGTCGAGCTTCTTTCCAATTTGCGTCGTGCTCCTTTAATTTTCCCTACGAATCGGTAACGGGACCTACAAGCTTTATGCCGACTGCGAACGGCATTTGCAAGGCAGATGAGTCTTCACTGAGAAACCTTTCACTGCCTAAGGGCAACCCCACTTAGAAAAACTTGTTTCTAATTGAAGTAACTTGTTTCTAAATTTTTGATGTTGCCTTGCCTGGGACTTGAACCCAGGATCTTCGATGTGGTAGGCGGAGCACTCTGCCTCCATACCACGGCGCCCCCTCACATAAACTATTTGGGATACATATAGACTTCCATGTATCATAATGAACAAAGAAAAAAATACAAAGTCATTTAACAAAATAGCTTGAGTAAATTTTGAGATATCTTACTGAAAAATAGATAAAATCTGTAAAGGACCACACCCACTTTTTAAGAAAAGATTTTCAAGAAGAGCATAGACGAATTTAGTAAAAAAAATATAACTTTACGTCGATGATATTTTACTTCCAAATAAATGGAAGACGAATTTACCTATCATGGAAAACCGCGGTAAATTTTTTTTATAACCAGAAACATTTCTTATTAAAGTTGGAAAAAACGTTGAATACTTAGATTCACAACCTGAATTTAATTGAACTGTGAAGCTCTCAGCGGAGTATAATATAATGTTCAGCTTCACCCGAACTAAGACACTCTTACTTGGTTTACTTTGCAAGAGTACAAATATGTATATGTATATGTATATTTATTGTTGGTATAAATATTCAAAATTTCTTTTAACTTATATACTTATAGAGAACTATACCGAAGTAAACGGAAAAAACAGGGGGTTTGAAACTCCAAATATTTTGGTAAAAACTTTTATACCTCTGTACTATTTAGCTTTTTTGTCGGTTTTTAAAATTTCCATCTGTCTCGAATCGCACATCAAGCTAAATTATTATATGAGTTAGAATCAGAATAGCAAATTACTATAAATCTTTAAAATCCAAACTATGAGCAAAAAAAAAAAAAAATCAAGTAGAACTCTTTAGATATTTAAAACTTATTTCTCGATATCGAGAAATAGAACGTTCGTTCTATTTTTTTAGGTAATGTCGACTTTTATGTCAGCATCGAGTCACTAGATGTACCGAGCTGGTATAGGACAGCAGCAAAAAGTGCAAGCAGCTTAACACCAAGTACCTATCTAGAGGTTTTTTTTGCTGTTCACTACCTCTACCTCTAGGCTAGGCACAATTGAAGTGGCCACAGTAGATTCGAGTAGATGTAAAGTAATATGTACGTACATGTACATATGTATGTATATTAAAATTTTCATTACAGCGTGTGCGATGATTTTGTGCAAACTTTCGGAATTATTTTAGCAACCATGGATGCACTGTATGCGAAAATTATAAATTAACAAGGGGAATTTTATTTAATTGAGTGTTATGTGAAAACAGCGTTAATTTGTAAGAGCCAAAAGGAAGCGTTAACAAATACTCGGTAAGTTGGTAAGGGACCCATATAACAGCTGGTTAATTCCAGATTAGCGTGCCATCCTTCAAGCCTACAACATACTGTAGAGAACGAGTACAGGCTAGCAGCAACAGTTGATTTTGAAGCAAGTGCTCAGTTGTCTATTTCTACTGTGCAATGTTTTTATGTGTGTTTCGTAGAATGAATTTACATTTCCTCTCCAATAAGGCAAACTCAGCATAATTCGAACAAGTACAAATGCCATCCACAGCGAGTCGGTGTCAAATCATTAGCATGACAGTAGAGTTTGGAAGGATGCGTACCGGATTCGGTCTAGGACTCTTACTTCAGCATGTTGTGAAGTGTTTAGCTCCTGCAACAGCACAAACAACGCCAAAACTAGAGGCAAGACTGCGTAATATATTTAAATAAATGCCAATCACCTCTAATTCTCCGTAATGTGCTCATTGGATGCTTTACATTACAAATATCCTCATGATTTTCTTTACTAAACAATCATTGTTAATTTTATAAATTTCAACTGCATTCAACGCCCGTTTTTTGTATAACTATATATGTATGTACATTTAGTTGTTTTACTCGGAATCTAGTTATTCATTTAGTCATCATACCGACTGATCTCATTTGCCGGCATTTATCGTTTATCGTTTTGCACCGTGTCGACTTAAGCGCCAAATACACGACACGAACATTTCCGCGAACATTCCCGTTATGTCATGTTTCTGCGACCTTTTCTGTCGTGTATGGTGGTGTTTGCCAGATCGCGCAAATGTTCGCCAAAAATCAAAATATTTTAATTTTTGGCAAACATTTGCGCGAACTTTTCGTGCGTGTATGGCGAAATAGCTCATAATCGTAGTAATTTCTGAACGGAACAGACGTGCGCGGAAAAGTAAAATGGACAATAAAAAATGTCTGAGTGAATTTATTGAAATGTTCTCTCTTTTTCTCTCTTTTTTTACGCTTAATTGCCACAGCGAGCAATATTGCTGCAGCACAATTGTTGTCCGTATTCATCGCTGTCTGAAAGAGAACTAATGTTCGGCCAAAAGTTCGTATGGTGTATGGCCAAAGCTGCGAACAAGATTGCGGAATGTTCGCGGAAAAGTTCGTGTCGTGTATTTGGCGCTTTAAGTTTTAATGCTTAAATTGAGTAACGCGATGTACTCAACTCTATCAGGCTGTCAGCTTTATAGCAACAGCTGAATTTTCATGAAGTGTATAATTTTCTTGTTAAAATTCGCGTTTCAATTGGACAAATCCATTCAACTTTTGTTGCTCCCTCACACCCCATTCATCCCCACAATGTCACTAAACCCCGTGAAAAGTTATACGAAATGTGTATAAGGGAGACTAGTTTTCATGGAGTATAGTTAAGTATTAGTTAGTAATAGTAAACAGCTGATAAGTTTTCTTCTTCTTGATTTTTAACACTTAAGCCAGATTTCCATGAATCGTTATCATTGTTTTTTACATTGACAGATAAGTTCAATGAATGGTTATGTACGGAGTTATTGCACACAGTTTGTTAAACGGAAAACAAGGAATATAACTCTGGTATGTCCCGGTACTAGTACCATGTGGCACTAGCCTACCTGCCGCGGGGGCAAGCATCCAAGTAATAACATAGAAACTGCATGACCTCCAGCCTCACTCTTATTTTTATTAACTTTATACGGATCTGAAAATTGTAACTTTTTTCACCGCTACTACTTGCTTTCACTCAATACACAAACAGGTGCCCCATCCCGCATTCATTCTAATTATATTATTATCGCCTGTCGGTATAAATTTTTACGTAGCAACGTCACATCTTGACAACCTGTTAAAATTTGCTTTATACCAGCAAATAAAGTCTTCAACGTTAGAGACATTTTGGTTGGCATATTAGGTAACCATTTCAATTCTCGACTTAGCTGTGTTTTTTTACATCTATATACGTTTACGCTTAAACTTTATATAGACTGCTACAGTGGCGGATTTACGGGGAGGGTTTTAGGGTTCAACCCCCCAAACGTTCTTGACTGATTGTACTCCGCAAGTATGATTTTAACCTTTTGAGGGCAGAAAATGTGCGGTCTGGAGTTGCTGTCGAAACTGGTAGAACGGCTAATATGCGCAATATCTTATTTACATGTTCGAAAGCATTGGATTCACCTCAAGTGCATGAAACACGTTTTTAAAATTCTGGCCATCGACTCGCCTACTCCACATTTTGACCTCCATTGCAAACTCGGTTTTGGAACAATTCACAACAGTTTCATAAAATTCATGCAGTTTATTGCATTTGTCAGCGTTGTATTCACTTTTGGGGAACGAAACACCGAAAAATATAACGGATCCTGATATGAGTTATGAATGCATCAAGGAATGGAATATAAAATGCGATTCTATAATAATCTTCGACGCTCTCAGTACAACGTTGCATCTATTTAATTGATGTTTACTGGTGCGTGGTTTCTTGTGTAACTTATCCAACCCAATTGTCAACCTCACCTACCCGTGGCGAATCCTGTTTCATTAACAGACGAGGCTCTGGCGACCCGAAACTCCTGATGGATCAAGCGGGTGTGAGGGCGGTATGGCCTAAAAGGTTTCAAATCGTTTCCCGAGATGGTCGGGCTGGTACCTTTATTGTGCTTGCTACCGGAACGTAGCGGATCTGCATCCATCAATATCGATAACACTCCCCAAAGCCTTTGGGGAATGTCCTTATAGTTACAACAACAACAGCAACGTTGGGAATTGCACACTAGAAGTAGCAGCTTGAAACTGAGAAGCTTGTGTTGAAGTTTTGTCGTTTTCCCGTCTGCTATCTCTCCAAAGGCTTCGAATTTTGCTGGCTGAAGTTCAATGCAAGTGGATACCGCTTCATGACATTGGCCCATCTTGTTGGGCAGACGCTTTGCAATTTTTGTCTTCGACTTTCTTTTTATACCCAGCTGTACTTATACACAGGGTATTATAACTTTGATTGGATAACGGTTGGTTGTACAGGTATAAAGGAATAGAGATAGATATAGACTTCCATATATCAAAATCATCAGTATCGAAAACAAATTTGATTGAGCCATGTCCGTCCGTCTGTCCGTTAACACGATAAATATTGAGATATCTTCATCAAATTTGGTACATGAGCTTATCTGGACTCAGAATAGATTGGTATTGAAAATGAGCGAAATCGGATGATAACCACGCCCACTTTTTATATATATAACATTTTGAAAAATATAAAAACCTGATCCTTTAGTAAATAATACACCTAGAATGTTGAAATTTGACGTGTGGACTGATATTGGGACTTTTGATATAAATTTGAAAAAAAAAAATTTTTTTAAATGGGCGTGGCACCGCTCACTTGTGATAAAATCAATTTTCCAAAAGATTAAGAGGGTCGTGTACGAATAAAATAAGCTATATTTTTGCAAAAAGAGCTTTATATCCATGGTATTTCATTGCCCAAATGGATTTATAACAATAAATAGAAAAAAACTTCAAATTTTAAAAAATGGGCCTGGCACTTTTCTATGTTTCGGGAGCCATAACTCGAAGAAAAATTTGTTCACAATAGAACCATGTGTATATGTATTATTGCACAGCCTTGTAACACAATTAAGCACACAAAACAAACAACAACAGCATTTCAAGGGTACAGCTGGGTATGTAATGTTCGGTTTCACCCGAACTTAGACTTCCTTACTTGTTGCATAATCGAAATTTTTTCTTGAGAACGTTTTGCCTTTTTGGCCATCGGTAAAAATCAAAATAAATGTACCCTGCCTACATAATATTACAATCAAATATACGACATAAAATACTGAAGTAAACTCCCACCAACATGTTCTTTTGCTAGTTACCGCCAGATGGGTCTCCTAAACATTATCTAAGTGAGGATAAGCGTTTTTTTTTTTACCCGCAAACGGAAACGTATATACGTGTAAAATAACACGGCTATTATAAACCAATAGTAGTAATAGACTTGACAATGATTAAATAATTAGTGCAAATTTAATTTACATTAGATCAAAGATAAAGAATTACATTAGATTAGTTCGATAGATGAACAAGATTTTTCTAAATTTGCGGACTAGTTACTTTTTGTTTGGGAAAATGATGATTCCCCAGTTTACTCGATTTCTTCTCTAACATCAGAGATAAGAGAACGTAGCTACTTATCTTATCTTTTTATAATCGTTATTCTTACTTCAGTGTTTGTTGGGATGTATTTATTGCTTTTATTTTGTTTTTTTTTGCTGACGTCTAAGCTCTTAAAGAGCTGTTCGGTATTTAGAATTTTTAATCTCATTTCTGTTGTGACAAGTGGTTTTTGTAGTCGACAACTTGCTATTTAGCCAACCCAGCACAAAATGTAATCATCTGAGGACTGACAAGGAAACTAAGATGAGAAATAGCACTCGCAAATACCATGGCATGGGGTCGTGTACTTGCCTATCACATCAAAGGAATCACGTTCATTTCCTGGGCAAAATTACACCAAACGTATAAACATTTCCTTCAAATATAAAATACTGCCAACTGTAGAACTTGCGGCCAAGAACAAAGCATGCAAATAGTGCATTTGTTCAGACCCAACTTTTTAAGTAAAACTTTTGTGTAAACTTTTGTTTGTAAAAACTTTTGTATGAAATTAAGATTAAAATGGGGGTAAATTCTTGGTGAAAAATTTTTTTGGTATAAAAATGCCCATTTTTTGTAAGAATTGATGTTGAAAATAAAAAAGTTGATAATATTACCATAAAAAATCGTGTAATGTTTTGATTTACACCCGAAAGGTACGTAGTTTTACGACAGAAGTGTGCAAAAGTATACATGCTTTGTAATTTCACACAACAATGTGCAAACTTCTGTCACTTGTTATCGTATTTTGTTTCAGGTACCTGTAAATTTTCATTTTCTGTGAAATCGTCGCATTTGTAGCTTCGTGGTGGAAAAAAAGTGAATAAGCTTCACAAATATATTGGAAATGTTTGTGTGTAAAGTGTGTGCAAAGCAGTTCTGCAATTTAAGGAGTTATCATTTGCATTTATATGCGCATAGGGAACTGAGTTGCAATGTTTCTTTCCGAAATGCAATAAAAAGTTGTCAAGCTACAATGTCTATGCAGTCAAATTTTCAAAAAATGATTCTGCTAAAGACCACTGTGTACCACAAATTCAATTGTTCGATGGCTTCTTGCAACTTTTTCGCTACAACCATACATGAAGTATATTCACATATTTTAAAACATTTAGTGTTTAAAATCGGGCTCTTAGGGTGTAAATATAAGCAACTTGTGCGTACAATTTTAAGCATATAGTGTCTAAAGTATTACAAATTTTTTGGGCAAAATTCAACAAGAGATTTGTAGAAATAAAGATGTGTAATATTACACATTTATAGTGGTGCCTACCATTATCGTAGTAAATTTACCATTTTCGCTTTAGAGTGTAGTTGTGTAGCAAAAACATACAAGCAAAGTTTTACTCAGAAACTTAGTCAGAGCATTCGATTTTCGTGCATAAGGCCCACAAAGTGAACAATTTATTAATTTAAAAAGGTTGATAAAGCAGTATAAAGTACACTTTGAAAAAGGACCCAGACCCAAATTGTAAGAGAAGCTCGGCTTAATTATCCTAAATATTCTCGGAGTAAATCGCGCCAAGTATATTTTTTTGTATGTCTCCTGAATTTGTTCCGTTATCTGATTGCAAACATAAGTAAACTTTATTTTCGTTAGCGTCGGAAGAATAAAAGTATGGAGGAAGAAAAATACTGCATTCGACCAGAAGAATTTGGTATCAACTGCAAGTCTGGTGGTGGCAGTGTTATGGTTTGGGAAGCTGTTACTGCATCTGAAGTTCGTGCAATTACATTTAATATGGATCATTTACAAGTCTTTATTGGAACATATTTTGAAACCATCGGTGGATAAATTGGAGCCTGGTACAGGTTAGATCTTTCAGCAGGATAACGATCCAAATCACACGGCATATTGTTCTACTTTACTATGATCCAAAGCAATTAAATACACCACCCCAAAGTCCAGATTTAAATGTATTGGACCATGTTTGGGAAATTTTAGAACGGAAAATTAGAAAGAAACAGGTTTCTAGCGCTGCTGTCTTCAAAGAACGCATCATAGAATCTTGGAACAGTTTAACACATGCAGAGTTAACAAATTTAGTAGCCTCAGTGTCACGCCGACTCTAAGATGTTATTAATGCTAACGGTGGATCGACTAAATACTAAAAAACGATATTATTTAATGTTACGTGAAGCTGTTCATACTAAAACAGGCTATTTGTGTACTGTATGTAGACTTTTGTCAACGTTGATTTTACGTTTCATTCCCATAATTTGCTATTTTATGTATATGTAAGGATAAAAAATAAAACAATATAAAGACATTTTTCAGATTAGTTATTAGTCTTTCAATCCAGCGGAAATTGGGGATGTATGTAGACTTTTGTACATACGAAAATTATTTTATTATCTGTATTTAATTTAGCGAGTCTTGCTCATATTGCTTTATATCATTGTACAGGCAGATACCTTTAACCAAGTGAAATTCAGAAACATGTAGTAATGATCGCCGTTTGTAATTTTGCAATTTTTCTTTAATATCAATAACAAAACAACTGAAAATTATTTTAGCAAATCTTTGTTCTTACCAATTTTAATTCTTTATTGTGTGAGTCATTTACCGCTCTATATTAATTATTCAAACAAACATGGGAAAATATTTCTTCAACCTTAGAGAAATTAATAGTTCTCAAATCTACATCCAGCACATTTCTCCACATTGGATAATAAAAAATGGTTAAATTGGAAATAACAAAGTCTTGCAGGTGGCCTTACCAAAGCCAACAGCTGTTTATTGTCCAGAAAAAGGGTTGGTAGCATTGATGAGGATTTAAAAATAAAAAATCATTTATTCAGGTATTATTTTATATTCATGAACTCTTGTAGTGTGTCCATTTAGGTACTCGTAAATGGGTTAGAGTTTGGAACTATATTTTTGTCATGTTAATAACCGGCGTTTTTTTGTTGAGAACGCTATGTTGCCCAAGTTTAGCCAATGTCTTCCAACCCCTATGGGCTAATAAAGAAATCATATCTTGCACTATCCAAAAAATTTTACATGCGTTCAATTAAGGCATAGGAAAGAAATCTTAAGCTCTTCATTTCTGTACACATGGCCGGAGGATAGCTGGGCTACATGTTTGCTTAGAAAAATGCCATCTTCATTAAAACTCCTGTATACTCCATTGCAAAAAGTTGCTGGCGTACAGTGTAATTAAAGCAGCTAGTAAAAGATTTTTTCTTTAAATCTATTTGTCTGCAGTGAGATTTCAAGACAGGATTTATTCAAATCCAAAAGATACATTCATTCCGCAATAAATTCGTGAAGAAGTGCATAAAACATTAATGATGATTTCGTTTCAACAAAATAAAAAAACCAACAGGCGCCGTTGCACGGTGTACATTCCTGCACTCTTGTAAGAAGATGTATCGCCTGAAATGCTGTATCGAATTAGATTCGCAGAAAGCCTAACGCTATCATTTTATGCACAAGGAAACATTTTCTTGGCCAAGTTAGCGCCGCAACAAACCAGTTTCTACAGTTGGCAAAAGTTCAGCGAACGACCGCGGTTTATTACAATACAACACCTTTTTTTGTTCGTTCGCTTCTTTCTTGGTTCGAAGTGTGTGGGTTTCAATGATATAGAGTAACAACATGTACTGAGTGGGAATAGGCGATCAGGCGCTTGGAGATGACGATTTTACAACATCTGCTTGCTCATGTGGTTTGAATTTTGCAATGCACTTATAATACATCTGCTTTCCCCGATCCTCCTTCGAACAACTTACCGTCTCAAATGCAACACAACAAACACATTATATACAAATATATATGCACACATACATATACCTATGTATATGCATTAATTTCCGATACGCCTATGGGTGGATTTAAAATCTCGCGCGAAACAGTGTCACATATTCAACAAATAACTTTTTTTTAAATACCGTTTTGTTTTTTTTATTAAAAAAATATAGTAATTATTTTGCTTAGTCCTAAATCAGCAACATTTTTTGAATTTTAGCGAAACAATATTTTTTAACTTTGAGATATGGATTGATAGGTACAAAAATTTACGGGGCCTGTTTGGCATTTTGTAGTACGAATGCCCAAAAGGAGAAGTGCAGAAGCTCTGCATGCGGTGGTGCTCATTTGATTTGAAGACGCTTGTGTAGCTTTATCTATTCAGCAAATCAATGACTTTCAGTTAAGGCTTTGGATGGTATCTACTTTATCGAGAAAAAGATCAATGAATCGCACGAGGTTTTGACTTACCATTTCCAAAATATTATTTGTATGCTATAAACATCTATTTACATCATTTACTGGTTTAATCGGAGGTACTTTTGCAATTGCCGCTGCCTTTGATTATTTAACTAAAATACACATAGCACATATTTAAGAGCTATTTGTACAAATGTGGTAGCCAACTTTCCCGCACTGCATCCGATTACTAAAATTTTGGAGGAAGTCGTCAAACCTTTTGTGTAAAGCTGTCGCTTTGTGTGACTGTCTCTCATATTCGTTGCAGGGAAAGTCCTCGAAGAACTTAGAGCACACTCTTTAAATATCTTAACATGCTCTGATAAATGGTTAGAGTATTCGAGTAAGAATCAAAGGAAATTTAATCGTGAGCTGCACAAGCTTTTTCGATGCAATTAGAATCGATGAAATCTGTCTTGCCCAGAAGGTAATCATATCCATACCGGAAGCAGAGCAAAGGTAAGACCTTTACGGCTTTGAAAAACAGGTGGAGGTTGATTCGACCAATATCGCTTAGCTCATTGAATGAAGGAGATATTTTACCTAACGATCACACTGTGCTGAGGAGATCAAGTGCAATGTTCATCTGTATGTGGCCCCTTGCACGCCCCAACCGCAAAAAAAACAGCAAACACATTTTGGTTCACATCAGCTCAAATGCACATAAACTCTACATAAATACGTTTACTGGCTGATTGAAAAATAAACACTTTTTTGCTTTTTCTTCAAAAACAACATTGAGTATTAATTTTATGGTACGCATTGTTTGAAGCAAATTTTTTTTTATTGATATTTTAGAATAAATTTATTATAGGGCAGTTCAGAGTTTTGTGTATTTGATATAAGGAAAGTTGCAATAGCAAATATAAGCTTCGGATTGTGAACAACTTTTTTTATTTTAAAATGTTTCTTTTCATATTTTGTTTTGTATTGATTGAATGTTGAAAAAATAAATTATGGTTTTTGATGTTGCGTATTTGCCATGATATAGGAAATTCATCGCCGCATAACTTGTTGGCGTTGTTTGAAAAATACTACACCAATTTGCAAATGCAATGATGTTAGACCATTTGCACAAAATCCCGAACTCCCCTTATAAAAAAGTTGTGTGCCTTCTTGTAATATTTCTTTCTTTTCTTACGAAGGAAGTAGTGATGGGTCTCAGAGAATCGCAAAAACACAAAAAAAGCACAAAAATCTGGAGGTTTATCGGAAAGTTACAGAACGTGTAGAGCTGCGATAAGTTAAATAAAACAAGATGTTTAAAATTTGTCTGATTCCAAAATAGCAAATTACATATTTTGTGCTATATGGGGAAACACGAGGGAACCTCTTAATTCAATGAGGAAGAGAAGGGAAAAATCAAACTCCTTTCGTGAAATTTTTATTCTATGGCACCACTAAGTAGGTTGAACTAGCCGAACCTCACATAAACAGAAAGAGTTCATATTGAGTTACTAAGTAGAAGTGAAAGTAATTTTTCCCGTATAATTATATTAAGAGTTCAAATTTTTTGAAAAAAAAATGGTTTTTTATCAGCCTAATGCTCGTTAGTATGTACATCTTAATAGTGTATCCCCCAGCTTGTTGCACAATGAAAATCAAGCAACCACCCATGCCGGCTGTTCAAAAAAAAAAGAGGCAGATACAACCTAGCAATACTTGTGGGCTGTCGGTTGACCACAGCAACATTCACATTTGGCAAGTTGCATTTTTATACTCAAAGCGAAAACAGCTTCACCGCTGGCACTTACCATGTATTCTCCAACTACCTACTTTTTAATGTAAATAAAATTATTTCAGATCGCGATATCGTCTACCGTGCGCGGATAAGAAAGTTAGCCTCAACCGAAAAAAAAATGTTGGTTAACATTGGTCATCTTATTCGTCCGAAGGGTCATCGTCCCATGCTTTTTGGCAATAACTTTCAGTGAAATGAAGAGATTGTTATGAATTTTGGCAGACCAATTCTTCCGACCATTTTCCAGCACTGTGAGTGCAAGTGTGCCTACCAACTGTCCCGTTCTGCATCCGATAAGCACCAGTTCGGAGGTAGGTCATTACACCTGTAGTGCGAACTTTAGCTTTGCGAGCCTGTTTCTCTCTTTCTCTACAGGTCAACTTCACAACAATATGCAGTTCACAAAGTAAAATGTTTCACTTTACGTTTCATTGATTTGGTACACATTTTCATGAAATTTAGAAATTTTTACAAGATGGCGGCCGCCATAGTGTCATGGTAGCCAGAACCGAAATTCCTGGGTTCAAGTTCCGGGCAAATCTACATCGAAAATTTGAAATAATCCAAGAGGTGTCGCCCCTCAGCAGTGATTTGGCAAACAATTCGAGCTTATTTCTGCTATGAAAAGCTTTTGAGTGAAAGTTCCTCCACCTTGTAGATGCCGTTCGGAGTTGATCAACAAAATGCTTTTGTCAATGTAGAATAAAATGGGCCAATTTTAACAAATTGTTATTGACTCCCTCCAAACTTGTGGTAATCCGATGTAGAGCGGGATAGTTGGTAGCCACATTTTTACGAACAGCGCTCAAATCTGAGCTATATAAACTAAAATTAATTAATCAAGGACTCCGACGATTTTAGAACCACCAACGACTACAACAGTAAAGAACGCGTTCAAAAGGACTGAAAAGGGGGGAAACTGGCATTTCGTAGGACATCACAATGTTAAAATTGTCAGTTGAAAGCACTGCGAAGGGGCATAATTAGAATTAGTACCGTTTTTAATTGCGATAGTTCGGAACTAGTGCGATTCATTACAGGGCTCTTACGTAAGATGATATCTGCATATGTATGTATAAGTTGTGTATTTCGCCCTTTATATCAATAAATGTTCATTACATTTCTCTTTAAATCAGCGCTAAGAAAACCATACAAGTACACTCTTGCTCCAATGAGTATTTATTTTAAAAAATACTTATCATTTGTAAAAAATAAGGAGTAGTTGTTAGACACAGGGAGTTTTCAAATGACGCGAAATATAATCGCTCACTAAGCTTAAACAGAGGCTGCCAAAGGGTGCCCACAAAGTGGGCATCTAATTTTTACATATCCACACACTTTTTACTTAAAACCTCCTCGACATGCCCTTTTCTATAGATGAACCAGTTACTTACTTTTTGTTTGGGAAAATGATGATTCCCCAGTTTACTCGATTTCTTCTCTAACATCAGAGATAAGAGAACGTAGCTACTTATCTTATCTTTTTATAATCGTTATTCTTACTTCAGTGTTTGTTGGGATGTATTTATTGCTTTTTTTTTTTTTGCTGACGTCTAAGCTCTTAAAGAACTGTTCGGCATTTAGAATTTTTAATCTCATTTCTGTTGTGACAAAAGGTTTTTGTAGTCGACAAGTTGCTATTTAGCCAACCCAGCACAAAATGCAATCATCTGAGGACTGACAAGGAAACTAAGATGAGGAATAGCACTAGCAAATACCGTGGCATGGGGTAGTGTACTTGCCTATCATAACAAAGGACTCACGTTCATTTCCCGTTCAAAATTACAACAAACGTATAAACATTTCCTTCAAATATAAAATACTGCCAACTGTAGAACTTACGGCCAAAAACAAAGGGCCCATGCATGCAAATTGTGCATTTGTTCAGACTCAACTTTTTAAGTAAAGAATGGGTATCTACACTCTAAAACTTTTGTATGAAATTAAGATTAAAATGGGGGTAAATTCTTGTTGAAATAATTGTTTGGCATAAAAATGCCCATTTTTTTGTAAGCATTGATGTTGAAAATAAAAAAATGTATGATATTACTATAAACAAGTAAGGAAGGTTAAGTTCGGGTGTACCCGAACATTACATACTCAGTTGAGAGCTATGGTGACAACATAAGGGAAAATAACCATGTAGGAAAATGAACCGAGGGAAACCCTGGAATGTGTTTGTATGACATGTGTATCAAATGAAAGGCATTAAAGAGTATTTTATGAGGGAGTGGGCCATAGTTCTATAGGTGGATGCCATTTAGGGATATCGCCATAAAAGTGGATCAGGGTTGACTCTAGACTTTGTTTGTACGATGTGGGTATCAAATGAAAGGAGTTAATGAGTATTTTTAAAAGGGCGTGGTGCTTAGTTTTATAGGTGGACGCCTTTTCGAGATATCGCCATAAAGGTGGACCAGGGGTGACTCTAGAATGTGTTTGTACGATATTGATATCAAATTAAAGGTATTAATGAGAGCTTTAAAAGGGAGTGGTGGTAGTTGTATATGTGAAGGCGTTTTCAAGATATCGACCAAAATGTGGACCAGGGTGACCCAGAACATCATCTGTTGGATACCGCTAATAATTTATATATGTAATACCTGCCAAGATTTCAAGGGTTCTTTATTTCGCCCTGAAGAACTTTTTCATTTTCTTCTACTTAATATGGTACAACCATTTTACAAAGTTTTTTCTAAAGTTATATTTCGCGTCAATAAACCAATCCAATTACCATGTTTCATCCCTCTTTTCGTATTTGGTATAGAATTATGGCATTTTTTCATTTTTCGTAATTTTCGATATCGAAAAAGTGGCCGTGGTCATAGTCGGATTTCGTTCATTTTTTATACCAAGATAAAGTGAGTTCAGATAAGTACGTGAACTAAGTTCAGTAAAGATATGTCGATTTTTACTCAAGTTATCATGTTATCGGCCATGCGGAAGGACAGACGGACGACTGTGTATAAAAACTGGGCGTGGCTTCAACCGATTTCGCCCTTTTGCACAGAAAATAGTTAACGTCATAATATTTATGCCACTACCAAATTTCAAAAGGATTGGTAAATTTTTGTTCGACTTATGGCATTAAAATTATCCTAGGCAAATTAAATGAAAAAGGGCGGAGCCACGCCCATTTTGAAATTTTCTTTTATTTTTGTATTTTGTTGCACCATATCATTACTGGAGTTGAATGTTGACATAATTTACTTATATACTGTAAAGATATTAAATTTTTTGTTAAAATTTTACTTTAAAAAAATTTTTTTTTAAAAGTCGGCGTGGTCCTTCTGCGATTTTGCTAATTTTTATTAAGCGTACATATAGTAATAGGAGTAACGTCCCTGCCAAATTTCATCATGATATCTTCAACGAATGACAAATTACAGCTTGCAAAAGTTTTAAATTACCTTCTTTTAAAAGTGGGCGGTGCCACGCCCATTGTCCAAAATTTTACTAATTTCCTATTCTGCGTCATAAGTTCAACTCATTTACCAAGTTTCGTCGCTTTATCTGTATTTGGTAATGAATTATCGCACTTTTTCGGTTTTTCGAAATTTTCGATATCGAAAAAGTGAGCGTGGTTATAGTCCGATATCGTTCGTTTTAAATAGCGATCTGAGATGAGTGCTCAGGAACCTACATAACAAATTTCATCAAGATACCTCAAAATTTACTCAAGTTATCGTGTTAACGAACGGACGGACGGACGGACATGGCTCAATCAACTTTTTTTTCGATCCTGATTATTTTGATATATGGAAGTCTATATCTATCTCGATTCCTTTATATATGTACAACCAACCGTTATCCAATCAAACTTAATATACTCTGTGAGCTCTGCTCAACTGAGTATAAAAATAATGAATTGCAAAGAAAGAAACAAATTGTTACAATAAATTTTGATCAAATAATATACAGCTATACATAAATTTTCAGATAAATGGTTTGTATGTATGCAGGTATATGTGCACATAGACGCAAGAAACAAGCATTCATACCCTGCAAAAAATCGTGCGATTAATCCCTAAAGATCAAAACTGGCATTGGTCGCCGATTGATCTCGTTTGTTTACATTGAGGCATAACTGATCTCCTCTATTCCCGTTTAGGTACAGTTGGGATAATTCAGTTTAAGATCTATTAAGCCCATTTCAAAAAAAAATTAAAAAAATGGCGACGAAACGAGTAAAATAAAAAAGATTCCATAAAAAAGCCCTTTACTGAACCTTAATGACTAGAACCATATGTTCCATTATCGTCGACCCATATCTTTTGGAATGAGTTGGCGACTAGAACTTTTTACTGAGATGTATTTAAAAATCGTTTGCAAGTTTTAATATTGCGTCTAAAATGTACAAATCCTCGTACCTTGCGAAAACTAATACTTTTTGATAAGAAAAGGAAATAGGCTTCATTCATTCCCATATGGTTACAAAGGGAATTAATCCAATGGCTCCCGTTCGGGATTGAATGGGTACAATTAGTCTCTTCATTGGACATGCTCAAACAAAAGGGAACAGTTCAACGCATACAAAGAGATCGAAACTGGCATTAGCCGCATACTCCATTGCGACTCAACCAACAAATTCATCTTAGACTAATAATATTTTTTGCGGGTATGAACTAAGCATTTTCTGGGCAAAGGAGGGAATGTTTTCAGTATGTAGGTGTTTGTTCGGTTGGTTGCCTTGGATTAAAGCCAGATATAGAAAACGGTAAACATTGACCACAAAAGGCCATAAGCAAATTATTGTTATATATGTACGGAGTATATTTGCCTTTGAACCAAATATAAATAATTCCCTGCAGTTTGGCAATGAGAGGATACGGAAATTCGATATGGAAAAAGACCAGCCAGCCAACTCGAAAGGAGGACAATTTAGGGTCGATGTACATTGAGGACGATGATCCAGAACGGTTTTATGTGAAAAAGGGAAGAAATAAATAAAATAGTAAGCAAATCCAATAAGTTTGTAGTCCAATGAGTATAATCTAAGATAAGCATGTGGAAAAGGATTACAGACAACAATTGTAAATATGTAAATTTGTTGCTAAAGCATTTTTGCTGTGCGTATCAAAATGTATTTAAAAACACCTGACTTAAAAGGATTAAATTCTTTTATGTTCTGTGAACGAGATCACTACTGAGGCTCAAATTTTAATTTTTCGGAATTCAAGCTGCAGTTAAAGCTGTCTAGAGTTTAACCCTGCCACTTTGGCCGCTTAACGGTGGCACGGTGAAATAAACTCCATTCAACATTAACTAAAGTTTGAACTACCACTGATAAACCGAGTGCAAAAAAGTATTTTGCAATCAATAATAAACCCAATCGAAAGCATATTTATTTACATTAGCATCCTTGATTTTGGTGACTTGGCAAAGGGGCTTTGAGATGATGGTGAATTAAGGGTGTTGAAGCAGAAGAATCCAAAAGTCGCCAAAATCTAAACAGTGACAAACAAAATTTCGGAGGAAGTTAAAGGTGTCGTACAAACTTTATTCCTAATAGGACAGTTATCAACATATAGAAACTCCTGGAATACCGCGAATATTCCCAAGAGTATTTTAGAATATAGATGGATAAGTTGCAGAGCTTAGTCGCTCTGTACCCGTCTGTTCTTCCAACTCTAAATTGGAAAAAGAAGAGGAAAAGATACACAAGAAAAAGGGCAGAACGAAGTAACTTCTGTCATCAAGCATATAGTCAGCTCACTTGCGCCCTGGCAACTACACCATTATCTGCATCCGTAATTTCGAAGAAGTACACAAGCAACAACGTCATCTCTGAAATCCAGCGAAGCATCACTCTTGCCATGAAATGCTACTTTGGACTAGGTAAGCAAGTATTTTTATCGTAATCCGACTATGGAAGCTAAGGAAGAGGTGGCCTCACTCCGCTGGTAGGACAAGCTGGAAAACGATTAAAATTTCCTTGGTGTGGCCAATTCCATCCAGTTAACCCAACAAAGAAGCGACTGGAGTTCAGAAGATCTGCTTATTCCGTTGCACTTTTTACACATTTTACATAAGCTCAATACACCGGAGACAATAAATTTTTAATCAAATAAGCTGATAACGAGCTGACGTGAATATCTCAAATAAGTTTTTTGTACCACATGTACATATATGTAAGATATTGTACTATTTTTTATAACCGTTATACCTAAATTCATTTCTGTGCATTCATACGTATACATAAATTTATACTTCCGCTTCTCGGCCATGAAAAAATGCAGGACAACTGAAAGAGTACTTTCTCACTTCCCCTGCACCGACAATACATGTACATATATATGTAAGTATTTATAAGGCAATGGTGTTTTCTGTCATGTTGCGATAAAGAATAAATGAAGAAATCAAAGCTTTTTCATGGAAATGCGTGTGGCTGAGAAAAGGAAATGCAGAACTAGAAACAAACAAAAGGAATTTAAATGCGGAGTGTAAATTAAGTAAACAAACATTGCATTTTGACCGAATTTTTTTTTTTTTTGCAATTTTCATTCACTTCTTTGGTTTATCCGGTAATCTATACGAGGCAGCTTGAAAGTGAGCATACATAAAAGCATAAGAAGCTTAAATACCCAGCAAGAAATTTTTACCTTATATAACCCTTATTACATATGCCCAAAAGGCTTTTGGCATCAGGCCTTAATTCTGTAAGGAATATTAGTTGTATAGCGTATACCTTTAAGTACTACTTATAATACTCAGCTGAGCAGAGCTCACAGAGTATATTAACTTTCTTCGCATAACGGTAATCCGTAACGGCATAAACTAATCGAGATAGATATAGACTTCTATATGTTAAAATGATCTGGGTGAAAAAAGAAATTTATTTAGCCATATCCGTCCGTCCGTCCGTAAACACGATAACTGGAGTAATCTTTGAGGTATTTTGATGAAATTTGGTATGTAGGTTCTTGGGCACTCATCTCAGATCGCTATTTAAAATGAACGAAATCGGACTATAACCACGCCCACTTTTTCGATATCGAAAATTTCCAAAAACCCAAAAAGTTCGATAATGCATTACCAAAGACGGATAAAGTGATGAAACCTGGTAGGTGGGTTTACGATATGACGTAGAATTGAAAATTAGTAAAATTTGGGACAACGGGTGTGGCACCGCACACTTTTGAAAGAAGGTAATTTGAAAGTTTTGCAAGCCGTAATTTGGCAGTTGTTGAAGATATCATGATGAAATTTGGCAAGAGCGTTACTCCTATTCCTATATATGTGCTAAATAAAAAATAGCAAAATCGGATGACGAACACGGCGACTTAAAAAAAAAATTTAAGTCCAATTATAACAAAAAATTGAATATCTTTACAGTATATAAGTAAATTATGTCAACATTCAACTCCAGTAATGATATGGTGCAACAAAATACAAAAATAAAGCAAAATTTAAAATGGGCGTGGCTCCGCCCTTTTTCATTTAATTTGTCTAGAATACTTTTAATGCAATAAGTCGAACAAAAATTAACCAATCCTTGTGAAATTTGGTGGGGCCATAGATTCTGTGACGATAACTGTTTTCTGTGAAAATGGGCGAAATCGGTTGAAGCCACGCCCAGTTTTTATACACAGCCGACCGTCTGTCCTTCCGCTCAGCCGTTAACTTGAGCAAAAATCGATATATCTTTACTAAACTTAGTTCACGTACTTATCTGAACTCACTTTGTCTTGGTATAAAAAATGGCCGAAATCCGACTATGACCACGCCCACTTTTTCGATATCGAAAATTACGAAAAATTAAAAAAATGCCATAATTCTATACCAAATATGAAAAAAGGGATGACACATTGTAATTGGATTGGTTTATTGACGCAAGATATAACTTTAGAAAAAACTTTGTAAAATGGGTGTGACATTTATCATATTAAGTAGAATAAAATGAAGAAGTTGTGCAGGGAGAAATCAAAATCCATTGGAATCTTGGCAGGAATACTGTTCGTTGTATTACATATATAAATAAATTAGCGGTACCCGGCAGATGATGTGCTGGGTCACCCAGGTCAACATTTTGTCGATATCTCGAAAACGCCTTAACGTATACAACTAAGGGCCACTCCCTTTTAAAACCCTCATTAATACCTTTGATTTGATACCCATATCGTACAAACACACTCTAGAGTCACTCGTGGTCCACCTTTATAGCGATATCTCGAAAACGCGTCCACCTATAGAACTAAAGCCCACTTCCATTTAAAACACTCATTAACACCTTTCGTTTGACACCCATATCGTACAAACACATTCTAGAGTCACACCTGGTCCACCTTTATGGCGATATCTCGAAAAGCGACCACCTATAGAACTAACGCCCACTCCCTTTTAAAATACTCATTAACACCTTTATTTTGATACCCATATTGTACAAACAAATTCTAGGGTCACCCCTGGTCCACCTTTATGGCGATATCTCGAAACGGCGTCCACCTATGGAACTAAGGATTACTCCCTTTTAAAATACTCATTAACACCTTTCATTTGATACCCATATCGTACAAACAAATTCTAGAGTCAACCCTGATCCACTTTTATATGGCTATATCCCTAAATGGCGTCCACCTATACAACTATGGCCCACTCCCTCATAAAATACTCTTTAATGACTTTCATTTGATACACATGTCATACAAACACATTCCAGGGTTTCCCTCGGTTCATTTTCCTACATGGTTATTTTCCCTTATGTTGTCACCATAGCTCTCAACTGAGTATGTAATGTTCGTTTACACCCGAACTTAACCTTCCTTACTTGTTTATTATATTATACATTGTTTAAAAAACTATGGATTTTAAAATCGCCTTTAAGTAAATTTTAAATTTACTGACATTTTATTTTATTTTTTGGTTAACTTACAACTATTTTTACTAGCAAATCCTTCACACGTTGTTCCGCCAAAATCCTTTGTTGTATTCCTTGCTTCTCTCACCTTCTACTCGTCAGCCATTTATTGAGGTGTTGAACCGATATACAAGATAGGGAAATAATCCATCTAACCGACGCTATCTTCAAACCAGCGGACTGTTTCATACTAATTAGCTGAGCAGGCCAAAGCGGTCTAAGAAACCGACTAAAGGCATATATTTTAATAGGGACCTATATAGAAAAAAGGTCGCTTTGTATAGAAAATATTTATGGATGTTTTAGCAAGATCCAAACTATACAGAATTATAAAAAATTTAAATACAATAAAATAACATATTTACCACTAAAGGCAGGTCGATAGACACAGCAATGTATAGTGTGGTTGCAAACATAGAGAAAGCCTTGAAATGTAAGAGTACTCCTCAGCCATCTTCCTAGATATGGCCGGGGATTTGAACAATGTCTCTAAACAGGTGATTATGGAGGGTCTCAATTACATAGTCCTAATCAGATGGATCGGTTGCATGCTTAGTTGCATGAAGATTACTTCGCAGTGAGGGTTGTAGTTGTGATCTTGTTTACTATGATGTATAAGGTCTCAAATTGGTTTAGGCATAAACTAGGGGAAGTGAACCTGCAGGAGAAACCTTCCACAAAATATCTAGGAATCATTCTAGGTAGTAAGTTGTTGTGGAAGCTCTACGGGAAGGAGAGAGTGAGGAAGGCCCCGATGGAAATTTATGCATGTAAAAGCAATGCTGTGGTGGGAGTTCTTGTCTGGTAGACGGGCACATGAAAAAGAGCCTACATACAAAAAATAGAGGGGACGGTTGATGCTTAGCATAACGTGAGCCCTGAAAACAATCCGACGGCTGCACTGTATGCCATTCTGCAGATTCCACCTGTAGATCTGGTGGCGAAGAACATAAAGTTAACAACTACAACGAGACTCAATGCATCGGGGCAGCTAGAGTGCAGACTATCGGTCATAGTGGTTATAGCGTCATCAAATATTGGACGGACAGACTACGTAGCTCCCTACCTACGATTTGTGTCCTATAGCTACGATAGAGGTGCAAGGTTGGCGCAAGGGTGCTCAATGGCAGACGACACACATGTACACCGAAGCTTCCAAAGTAATAGAAGGAGTACGGTCTGCGAAATACGAATGTTTTCGAAGTGATAGCAGTTTAATTTTTCTTCATAATTTGTCGGCCGATTTCGCTCTTTTTTTCACTATTGTTGGTGATCCCGTTTTCATTCTCTTACCATTTTTAAATACTCTTAAATAAATTATTTGTGAAAATTATAAGTAAACTAGCTTTACCTGGCGTACGTTGTAACGCCCGAGATCGATTGAATGTTGCGTTATTTTTTCTGTTTTGTTTGTTGACAATTTAGTTTATTGTTCTCTAAATTGAATTGAATTTTGTGCACATATTTGGTGAAATTTTCGCTTAAAACATTTTATTATTGTATCTTATTGTAATGCAAGTGGCTACACAGTATTTTTTTTTTTTCGTTCGGTGCAAAGATAAACAAATTTTTTCGCGTTCCAACTTGAGAATTTTCGCTTTTGTAAGCGAAGGCAGCGTATTCCATCTCTTGCACAGCACGACGTGAAAGTCGTGTCGTTCGTCTCGATGCTGGATTTAATGGATTTGGATCTGTCGATCTATGACGACGTGCGTTTCGTAATTGTTGTACTTGGTTTTGTTGTGAGCGCTCCTCTACACTTTGCGCCCTCCTTTGATTAAATCTATAGGTAGAATTACGCGTACGTCGACCTATAGTTGATCGTCTTGTTGGTGGCATTTTGATGCATATGATGAAATTATGGGAAAAATCTTTTTTAACTATGTTTTCTTGCACTGAACACACTTAAAATCACTTTTTAAATTAATAATAGTTGGAGAAATGTAGAGCGTTTTCTACATCTATGTATATGCCAAATCAATAGGCAAACGAAATTTGGTTTTTATATGGCTTTATTTTGTCGTAACTCTTTGACGATTACAAATTCAATGGTCTTACATGCTAAGAAAAAATTCAATTTAGGCAGCAGAATTTATGTTTAGGAATTTTCCATGGAAAAGTCCTGCTATTTAATGTTGACAAAATAAGCGATGAGTGCGAAGAGTATATAGGCAAAGTAATAATAGTGCAGTTGAGTGTGCATTATGTTGCTGCAGTGGGAGTGGGACTGCAGTGGGAGTGGGAGTGGGTGGGAGTGTAGTGCATTGAGGAATATGCGATAATATCAAAATGATAAAAAAAGCGAAAAACAAAAGCGAAGACGGTGACTTTACGTTGTACAACAAAAGCATGAATGCGTACGATGAGTGGTAGTGTGTGTTTGTATGTATGCAAATTATTAACTTAACGAAATTATTAACTTAACGAAGATATGTTGGAAAGGCAGGCGTGAACAATAGTTACCATCAGAAGAAAGTGATTGATAAACATTTGCATTTGCACAGGTTCATCTGTTTAACATTTGTATGCTGTCAATGAAATTAACTTGTAATAAGTTGGATCGATTTTTTTCGTTAGTTCGGACCGAAATGTAAACTTTTTTTTTCAAATTTTTTCTAAAAAATAATCATAACTCAAGAATGGCTAAACCGATTTGGGATTTCAAAATCATTATCTCTCCTTCCTGTATTTTTCCTAAAAATTTCATGGCAATCTGTCGAGCCGTTCTCGAGTTATGGAGTGACAATCAAAATGTACACTTATTTTTATATATGTAGCTATAAATATGTCTAACTTTTCCATGCTTTTATAACGATTTGGTAATATTCTGTTTTTACCTCTTTTATAATGAGCTACCGTCAAAAATAAAAACATGAAAACTTTTTCAAAGACAGAAGTTACTTTATATTTTCTTATAAAGCACAACAGTCTTCTAGGGAATTTCATATAAAAATAAATAAAAACAAATGCGAGACGCTGTAACCTCCGAAGAGATTTTAGGCGAAACTACTCTTCTAATTTGCGTTGTTCTCTTTTTAACTTTTCCTACAAATTGGCAGGACGGGGTCCTACAGGTTTTACGCCGACTCCAAACCCTGTCTGTAAGGAAGATGAGTTTTCTCTGAGAAGCTTTTCATGGCGGAAATACACTCCGAGTGCTTGCCATGTCACTGCCGAGGGGCGACCCCGCTTTGAAGGACTTGTTTCACTATGGAATTTCAACTGTTCAGAAATACAAAGCATCCAAGTACATGAATTTTGTGTAAACACGATTACCCTGCAAAAATCGTTGGATCATGTGGTCCACTGGAGTACTTACCATTGTACTCCATTGTAATGCAGCAATGGACCAACTCATATTTCTACACGAACATATTGTAAGCCGATCATTGCTCGTTTTTAACGATTGTAATCACTACACGATGTTTATTGGACTGTGGGTACTCCATGGATTACTCTGATGTAATGCGGAGCTGGAGTATATGGTCCCGTCCTAGGACATCGCAATGTTAATTGGACCATATTTTTTGTATGAATTGTGGTTAATTTTGGAGCACTCGGTTGGTCCATAGCGAATACTCCATACATGCATGCATGGAGTACTCGCGATTTTTGCAGGATATGGCAGAAGATTGACGTTGACCGTTAACTTAAGATACCCTGCAAAAATCGCGAGTATCCATATGCTCCAGCTTCGCATTACATCAGAGTAATCCATGGAGTACCCACAGTCTAATAAACATCGTGTAGTGATTACAATCGTTAAAAACGAGCAATGATCGGCTAACAATATGCTCGTGTAGAAACATATGTTGGTCCATTGCTGCATTACAGTGGAGTATAATGGTAAGTACTCCAGTGGACCACATGCTCCAACGATTTTTGCAGAGTAATTATGATCTCATCGGCGTGAATCGAAAAAAATTTAGTCACGAGCCGTACGAGCTATACGAAGATATGTACATAGCGTGTTAGGCGAATGAATAAAGGAGCTTCGTGTGAGAAAGTATACCTATAACAACCGAATTTAGGAGCACATCTTCACTCAATCAAGAAAACGGAAAAGATTTGATCTCCCTCCGCTGTTGTTGTAGGCGCAAAAGTACTCCCCGAACATTTAGGGCAGTGTGATGGATATGACTCCATTATGCTCTAGTATTAACACCTTCTGGCACTCGGGGTGTTTGTTACGTGATCGATTTTATGACGCCTCACCTTTTGGGTCGCCTGAACTAGCTTATGTGTGTTTCCAAACCATGCTTAAAGTAAAAGAGTGTGTCTTAAAGGAAGAAAGCAGGTTGTTAGTGAGAAGTGAGAGGCGTCATAGATCAACCAACGAATTGCAAGACACTTTATTTTTCGGCCCAATCTGCTATCTACCTAGGCTTTTTAGGGCCCATTAATAAAGTTACGGCTTCTGTTATAGATCGATATATGCAAATTTTTAAATAAAAAAAACCCACAACTTACATAAATACCTATTCAACTGTTGGTAGCAATAAGTTTCTTGCATTGTTGATGCATAACAATGGAACATTTTTACATTCCACTTCCCGCAATTCTGATTGTACAACCGTTACTCTGTATACATTTTTACATTGCTTATGAAACTGTAATATTAAATAAAAGAAATTCATGAAAAATAAACCACACAAAGTGATGTTCTAAGCCCCAGCGGGTATTTAAAACTTGATGAACGCTGAAAAAGGCAAATGTTGCCAGTGGAATGTTAAAAGCAGATTGCATTTTTTTGTAATACGTATGCAATTAAAACAAGGTACTTTCTTAAATATCGTTAGCTTAATGTGAAAATGTGCTAAGTCACTTTTTACGAATTTTATAGGACACGAAAAAAACTGAATAATTTTTGAAATAACCTTTTTTTTCAAAACTGTTAATGTTAGTTGCAACACTTTTGAGTGTAGAAGCTTTGAAAAACATAAATAAAAATCATGTATGCTAACCCAGCAGCTATTTTATGACTTAGCACAATTTCCTCACTCAAAACAATTTTTTTCTCATGACTTAGCACTTTTTACTCAATTACCCTTTAATGATTGAAATATAACACTAAAACTATATATTTAAAAAAAATAGTATTTATTTGTCAAACTATTTCTAACTATTGGCGGTTACGTGGTGTGATGCTAGCGTGCACCGCCTACCACACCGAATGCCCTGGGTCCACACCCCGGCCAAAGCAACATCAAAATTTTAGAAATAAGGTTTTTCAATTAGAAGGACATTTTTCTAAGCGGGATCGCCCCTCGGCAGTGTTTGGCAAGCACTCCGAGTGTATTTCTGCCATGAAAAGTTCTCAGTGAAAACTCATCTGCCTCGCAGATGCCGTTCGGATTCGGCATAAAACAAATAGGTCCAGTTCCGCCAATTTGTAGGAAAAATTAAAAAAAGGGAGCACGACGCAAATTGGAAGAGAAGCTCGGCCTAAAATCGTTGTCAAGAGAGTAAAGACATGGGTGTAGTTTTTGTCTCCAAACTCTCTTTTTCTAGTCACATTAATTTCGTTGTTTCAAAATTTGTTGTAATGGTTGGGTTCATCAAGAAGCGGTAAAGATGGGTTTGATGGTGAATGAGGGCAAAACGAAGTACCTGCTGTCATCGAGCAAAGAGTCAGCGCATATGCGCCTTGGCAACCACGCTACTGTTGGCAGCCATAATTTCGAAATAGTAAAAGACTTCGTTTATTTGGGAACCAGCATCAACACTAGCAACAACATCAGCACTGAAATCCAGCGAAGAATCAATCTTGCCAATAAATACTACTTTGGACTAGGTAGGCAATTGAAAAGTAAAGTCCTCTCTCGGCGAACGAAAATCATACTCTACAAGTCACTTATCGTACCCGTCCTGCTATATGGGGCAGAAGCATGGACCATGACAACAGCAGATGAAGCGGCTTTGGGAGTGTTCGAGAGAAAAGTTCTTCGAAAGATTTATGGACCTCTACGCGTTGGCGATGGCGAGTACCGAAGAAGATTTAATGATGAGCTGTACGAGCTCTACGCAGACATCAACATAGTCCAGCGAATTAAAACGCAGCGGCTGCGCTGGCTAGGCCGTGTTATGCGAATGAAAGATCCGGCCAAGAAAGTGTTCCTATCGGAACCCGCCTATGGAAGCAGAGGTAGAGGGCGGCCCCCACTCCGTTGGAAGGACCAGGTGGAAAACGATTTAAACTCCCTTGGTGTGACCAATTGTCGCCGGTTGGCGGAGCGAAGGAGCGACTGGCGCGCCTAGTTGGACGGCCATAACCGTTTAGACGGTTAAGCGCCAATTAAGTAAGTAAGTAAGGTTGGGTTCATTAGGCGAAACACCTGTGACTTTAAGGACCCTATGACGTTGAAGGCACTTTATATCTCTTTAGTCAGAAGTCGCCTCGAATATTGTTCAATAATATGGAACCCTTTTTATTAATCTAACTCCTTTAAAATTGAGAGTTCAAAAAGTTTTAATGAAAATTGCTTTACGGATGCTTCACTGGCCAGACGGCCTCCCATCGTATACCAGCAGTCGCAAATTGCTTGGTCTTCAGGCTTTGCATGACAGAAGAACTTGTATCTCATTCATGCTTGCCTATAATGTAATAAACTTGAGCATAAATTGCTCCGATTTATCTAATTTATTCATTCCATATATTCCACTGCGTGATCTTCGACATAATAAATTATTTATCGAAATAACTCATAAAACGCATTATGCTATGAATGAACTTATAACTAGGACTATACATCTAGTAAATCGATTCAGTAGTGTTATTAATTTTAATAACAGCTTAAATAAGTTTAAGCTTGAATTGTTTTCTATTTTCAACTAGTCTGTAACAAAGCATGTAGTTATCGACATGTAAGAATTGAAGTAGATCATAGTCAGTGCAAAGCAAATATCATACACCAAAAGCATGTCTCAATTGGGTAAATCCAATTTCAAGGGGTTGTGTTCGCAGCCCTCTCAAGGGGTTTCCTGCACAGTATATAGCTTCACCAACCCAATTGTCAACTCACCTAACCGTGGCTAATCCTTTTTCATTGACAGCCGAGGCTCTGGCGACCCCAAGTTCCTCATGGCACTAGGGGGTGGGGGGCGGGATGGCCCAGAAGGTTTAATGTAGTCATATCAATCGTTCCCGAAATGGTGGAGCTAGTAGTACCTTAATAGTGCTTTGTTACCGGAACGTACCGGATCTATATCCGGCAAAGGGCCATCAACATCGGTAACACTCCCCAAAGCCTTCGGGGAGCGTCTTTATCGTTAATACAACAACAAAAACAAAGCATTTACTTTTAGACTGAATGAATTAAATAAATAAATAAAATGCGCGCAGAAAGAAATGACTAGTAATTCAGATTGATATGATTTACAGGTTGACTTAGCACATTTGTTTTAACAGCTGACGACTTAGCACATTTACACATCATTGCCCACAGCACGTAAAAATGAAAAATTTAAAATTTTATTTTTTTTTTTTTGATTTATGTATTTTGAATTCAGTTTTAAAACTGCATTAATATACAATTTTTCAAAAAAAGTGACTTAGCACATTTTCACATTAAGCTAACGATATGTATTACGAACATTTTTTTATACTCAGTTGAGCAGAGCTCACAGAGTATATTAAGTTTGATTGGATAACGGTTGGTTGTACAGGTATAAAGGAATCGAGATAGATATAGACTTCCATATATCAAAATAATCAGGATCGAAAAAAAATTTGATTGAGCCATGTCCGTCCGTCCGTCCGCTAACACGATAACTCGAGTAAATTTTTAGGTAAATTGATGAAATTTGGTATGTAGGTTCCTGAGCACTCATCTCAGATCTCTATTTAAAATGAATGAAATCGGACTATAACCGCGCCCACTTTTTCGATATCGAAAATTTCGAAAAACCGAAAAAGTGCGATAGTTCATTACCAAAGAAAGCTAAAACGATGAAACTTGGTAGATGGGTTGACCTTATGGCACAGAATAGAAAATTAGTAAAATTTTGGACAACGGGCGTGGCACCGCCCACTTTTAAAAGAAGGTAATTTAAAATTTTGCAAGCTGTAATTTGGCAGTCGTTGAAGATATCATGATGAAATTTGGCAAGAACGTTACTCTTATTACTATATGTACGCTTAACAAAAATTAGCAAAATTGGAACCAAGCTCACTTTTAAAAAAAAAATTTTTTTAAAGTAAAATTTTAACAAAAAATTTAATATCTTTACAGTATATAAGTAAATTATGTCAACATTCAACTCCAGTAATGATACCGTGCAACAAAATACAAAAATAAAAGAAAATTTCAAAATGGGCGTGGCTCCGCCCATTTTCATTTAATTTGTCTAGGATACTTTTAATGCCATAAGTCGAACAAAAATTTACCAATCCTTTTGAAATTTGGTAGGGGCATAAATATTATGACGTTAACTATTTTCTGTGAAAAAGGGCGAAATCGGTTGACGCCACGCCCAGTTTTTATACACAGTCGTCCGTCTGTTCTTCCGCATGGCCGATAACATGATAACTTGAGTAAAAATCGACATATCTTTACTGAACTTAGTTCACGTACTTATCTGAACTCACTTTATCTTGGTATAAAAAATGAACGAAATCCGACTATGACCACGGCCACTTTTTCGATATCGAAAATTACGAAAAATGAAAAAAATGCCATAATTCTATACCAAATACAAAAAGAGGGATGAAACATGGTAATTGGGTTGGTTTATTGACGCGAAATATAACTTTAGAAAAAACTTTGTAAAATGGTTGTACCATATTAAGTAGAAGAAAATGAAAAAGTTCTGCAGGGCGAAATAAAGAACCCTTGAAATCTTGGCAGGTATTACATATATAAATAAATTAGCGGTATCCAACAGATGATGTTCTGGGTCACCCTGGTCCACATTTTGGTCGAAATCTGGAAAACGCCTTCACATATACAACTACCACCACTCCCTTTTAAAGCTCTCATTAATACCTTTAATTTGATATCAATATCGTACAAACACATTCTAGAGTCACCCCTGGTCCACCTTTATGGCGATATCTCGAAAAGGCGTCCACCTATAAAACTAAGCACCACGCCCTTTTAAAAATACTCATTAACTCCTTTCATTTGATACCCACATCGTACAAACAAAGTCTAGAGTCACCCCTGGTCCACCTTTATTGCGATACCTCGAAAAGGCGTCCACCTATAGAACTAAGGCCCACTCCCTTTTAAAATACTCATTAACACCTTTCGTTTGATACCCATATTATACAAACAAATTCTAGGGTCACCCCTGGTCCACCTTTATGGAGATATCTCGAAACGGCGTCCACCTATGGAACTAAGGATTACTCCCTTTTAAAATACTCATTAACACCTTTCATTTGATACCCATATCGTACAAACAAATTCTAGAGTCAACCCTGATCCACTTTTATGGCGATATCCCTAAATGGCATCCACCTATAGAACTATGGCCCACTCCCTCATAAAATACTCTTTAATGCCTTTCATTTGATACACATGTCATACAAACACATTCCAGGGTTTCCCTCGGTTCATTTTCCTACATGGTTATTTTCCCTTATGTTGTCACCATAGCTCTCAACTGAGTATGTAATGTTCGGGTACACCCGAACTTAACCTTCCTTACTTGTTTATAGTAATATCATACATTTTTTTATTTTCAACATCAATGCTTACAAAAAAATGGGCATTTTTATGCCAAACAATTATTTCAACAAGAATTTACCCCCATTTTAATCTTAATTTCATACAAAAGTTTTAGAGTGTAGATACCCATTCTTTACTTAAAAAGTTGAGTCTGAACAAATGCACAATTTGCATGCATGGGCCCTTTGTTTTTGGCCGTAAGTTCTACAGTTGGCAGTATTTTATATTTGAAGGAAATGTTTATACGTTTGTTGTAATTTTGAACGGGAAATGAACGTGAGTCCTTTGTTATGATAGGCAAGTACACTACCCCATGCCACGGTATTTGCTAGTGCTATTCCTCATCTTAGTTTCCTTGTCAGTCCTCAGATGATTGCATTTTGTGCTGGGTTGGCTAAATAGCAACTTGTCGACTACAAAAACCTTTTGTCACAACAGAAATGAGATTAAAAATTCTAAATGCCGAACAGTTCTTTAAGAGCTTAGACGTCAGCAAAAAAAAAAAAGCAATAAATACATCCCAACAAACACTGAAGTAAGAATAACGATTATAAAAAGATAAGATAAGTAGCTACGTTCTCTTATCTCTGATGTTAGAGAAGAAATCGAGTAAACTGGGGAATCATCATTTTCCCAAACAAAAAGTAAGTAACTGGTTCATCTATAGAAAAGGGCATGTCGAGGAGGTTTTAAGTAAAAAGTGTGTGGATATGTAAAAATTAGATGCCCACTTTGTGGGCACCCTTTGGCAGCCTCTGTTTAAGCTTAGTGAGCGATTATATTTCGCGTCATTTGAAAACTCCCTGTGTCTAACAACTACTCCTTATTTTTTACAAAAGATAAGTATTTTTTAAAATAAATACTCATTGGAGCAAGAGTGTACTTGTATGGTTTTCTTAGCGCTGATTTAAAGAGAAATGTAATGAACATTTATTGATATAAAGGGCGAAATACACAACTTATACATACATATGCAGATATCATCTTACGTAAGAGCCCTGTAACGAATCGCACTAGTTCCGAACTATCGCAATTAAAAACGGTACTAATTCTAATTATGTCCCTTCGCAGTGCTTTCAACTGACAATTTTAACATTGTGATGTCCTACGAAATGCCAGTTTCCCCCCTTTTCAGTCCTTTTGAACGCGTTCTTTACTGTTGCAGTCGTTGGTGGTTCTAAAATCGTCGGAGTCCTTGATTAATTAATTTTAGTTTATATAGCTCAGATTTGAGCGCTGTTCGTAAAAATGTGGCTACCAACTATCCCGCTCTACATCGGATTACCACAAGTTTGGAGGGAGTCAATAACAATTTGTTAAAATTGGCCCATTTTATTCGACATTGACAAAAACATTTTGTTGATCAACTCCGAACGGCATCTACAAGGTGGAGGAACTTTCACTCAAAAGCTTTTCATAGCAGAAATAAGCTCGAATTGTTTGCCAAATCACTGCTGAGGGGCGACACCTCTTGGATTATTTCAAATTTTCGATGTAGATTTGCCCGGAACTTGAACCCAGGAATTTCGGTTCTGGCTACCATGACACTATGGCGGCCGCCATCTTGTAAAAATTTCTAAATTTCATGAAAATGTGTACCAAATCAATGAAACGTAAAGTGAAACATTTTACTTTGTGAACTGCATATTGTTGTGAAGTTGACCTGTAGAGAAAGAGAGAAACAGGCTCGCAAAGCTAAAGTTCGCACTACAGGTGTAATGGCCTACCTCCGAACTGGTGCTTATCGGATGCAGAACGGGACAGTTGGTAGGCACACTTGCACTCACAGTGCTGGAAAATGGTCGGAAGAATTGGTCTGCCAAAATTCATAACAATCTCTTCATTTCACTGAAAGTTATTGCCAAAAACATGGGACGATGACCCTTCGGACGAATAAGATGACCAATGTTAACCAACATTTTTTTTTCGGTTGAGGCTAACTTTCTTATCCGCGCACGGTAGACGATATCGCGATCTGAAATAATTTTATTTACATTAAAAAGTAGGTAGTTGGAGAATACATGGTAAGTGCCAGCGGTGAAGCTGTTTTCGCTTTGAGTATAAAAATGCAACTTGCCAAATGTGAATGTTGCTGTGGTCAACCGACAGCCCACAAGTATTGCTAGGTTGTATCTGCCTCTTTTTTTTTGAACAGCCGGCATGGGTGGTTGCTTGATTTTCATTGTGCAACAAGCTGGGGGATACACTATTAAGATGTACATACTAACGAGCATTAGGCTGATAAAAAACCATTTTTTTTTTCAAAAAATTTGAACTCTTAATATAATTATACGGGAAAAATTACTTTCACTTCTACTTAGTAACTCAATATGAACTCTTTCTGTTTATGTGAGGTTCGGCTAGTTCAACCTACTTAGTGGTGCCATAGAATAAAAATTTCACGAAAGGAGTTTGATTTTTCCCTTCTCTTCCTCATTGAATTAAGAGGTTCCCTCGTGTTTCCCCATATAGCCCAAAATATGTAATTTGCTATTTTGGAATCAGACAAATTTTAAACATCTTGTTTTATTTAACTTATCGCAGCTCTACACGTTCTGTAACTTTCCGATAAACCTCCAGATTTTTGTGCTTTTTTTGTGTTTTTGCGATTCTCTGAGACCCATCACTACTTCCTTCGTAAGAAAAGAAAGAAATATTACAAGAAGGCACACAACTTTTTTATAAGGGGAGTTCGGGATTTTGTGCAAATGGTCTAACATCATTGCATTTGCAAATTGGTGTAGTATTTTTCAAACAACGCCAACAAGTTATGCGGCGATGAATTTCCTATATCATGGCAAATACGCAACATCAAAAACCATAATTTATTTTTTCAACATTCAATCAATACAAAACAAAATATGAAAAGAAACATTTTAAAATAAAAAAAGTTGTTCACAATCCGAAGCTTATATTTGCTATTGCAACTTTCCTTATATCAAATACACAAAACTCTGAACTGCCCTATAATAAATTTATTCTAAAATATCAATAAAAAAAAATTTGCTTCAAACAATGCGTACCATAAAATTAATACTCAATGTTGTTTTTGAAGAAAAAGCAAAAAAGTGTTTATTTTTCAATTAGCCAGTAAACGTATTTATGTAGAGTTTATGTGCATTTGAGCTGATGTGAACCAAAATGTGTTTGCTGTTTTTTTTGCGGTTGGGGCGTGCAAGGGGCCACATACAGATGAACATTGCACTTGTTCTCCTCAGCACAGTGTGATCGTTAGGTAAAATATCTCCTTCATTCAATGAGCTAAGCGATATTGGTCGAATCAACCTCCACCTGTTTTTCAAAGCCGTAAAGGTCTTACCTTTGCTCTGCTTCCGGTATGGATATGATTACCTTCTGGGCAAGACAGATTTCATCGATTCTAATTGCATCGAAAAAGCTTTGCAGCTCACCATTAAATTTCCTTCGATTCTTACTCGAATACTCTAACCATTTATCAGAGCATGTTAAGATATTTAAAGAGTGTGGTCTAAGTTCTTCGAGGACTTTCCCTGCAACGAATATGAGAGACAGTCACACAAAGCGACAGCTTTACACAAAAGGTTTGACGACTTCCTCCAAAATTTTAGTAATCGGATGCAGTGCGGGAAAGTTGGCTACCACATTTGTACAAATAGCTCTTAAATATGTGCTATGTGTATTTTAGTTAAATAATCAAAGGCAGCGGCAATTGCAAAAGTACCTCCGATTAAATCAGTAAATGATGTAAATAGATGTTTATAGCATACAAATAATATTTTGGGAATGGTAAGTCAAAACCTCGTGCGATTCATTGATTTTTTCTCGATAATGTACATACCATCCAAAGCCTTAACTGAAAGTCATTGGGTTGCTGAATAGATAAAGCTACACAAGCGTCTACAAATCAAATGAGCACCACCGCATGCAAAGCTTCTGCACTTCTCCTTTTGGGCATTCGTACTACAAAATGCCAAACAGGCCCCGTAAATTTTTGTACCTATCAATACATATCTCAAAGTTAAAAAATATTGTTTCGCTAAAATTCAAAAAATGTTGCTGATTTAGGACTAAGCAAAATAATTACTATATTTTTTAATAAAAAAAAAAAACGGTATTTAAAAAAAAGTTGTTTGTTGAATATGTGACACTGTTTCGCGCGAGATTTTAAATCCACCCATAGGCGTATCGGAAATTAATGCATATACATAGGTATATGTATGTGTGCATATATATTTGTATATAATGTGTTTGATGTGGTTGCATTTAAGACGGTAAGTTGTTCGAAGGAGGATCGGGGAAAGCAGATGTATTATAAGTGCATTGCAAAATTCAAACCACATGAGCAAGCAGATGTTGTAAAATCGTCATCTCCAAGCGCCTGATCGCCTATTCCCACCCAGTACATGTTGTTACTCTATATCATTGAAACCACACACACTTCGAACCAAGAAAGAAGCGAACGAACAAAAAAAGGTGTTGTATTGTAATAAACCGCGGTCGTTCGCTGAACTTTTGCCAACTGTAGAAACTGGTTTGTTGCGGCGCTAACTTGGCCAAGAAAATGTTTCCTTGTGCATAAAATGATAGCGTTAGGCTTTCTGCGAATCTAATTCGATACAGCATTTCAGGCGATACATCTTCTTACAAGAGTGCAGGAATGTACACCGTGCAACGGCGCCTGTTGGTTTTTTTATTTTGTTGAAACGAAATCATCATTAATGTTTTATGCACTTCTTCACGAATTTATTGCGGAATGAATGTATCTTTTGGATTTGAATAAATCCTGTGTTGAAATCTCACTGCAGACAAATAGATTTAAAGAAAAAATCTTTTACTAGCTGCTTTAATTACACTGTACGCCAGCAACTTTTTGCAATGGAGTATACAGGAGTTTTACTGAAGATGGCATTTTTCTAAGCAAACATGTAGCCCAACTATCCTCCGGCCATGTGTACAGAAATTAAGAGCTTAAGATTTCTTTCCTATGCCTTAATTGAACGCATGTAAAATTTTTTGGATAGTGCAAGATATGATTTCTTTGTTAGCCCATAGGGGTTGGAAGACATTGGCTAAACTTGGGCAACATAGCGTTCTCCACAAAAAAACGCCGGTTATCAACATGACAAAAATATAGTTCCAAACTCTAACCCATTTACGAGTACCTAAATGGACACACAACAAGAGTTCATGAATATAAAATAATACCTGAATAAATGATTTTTTATTTTTAAATCCTCATCAATGCTACCAACCCTTTTTCTGGACAATAAACAGCTGTTGGCTTTGGGAAGGCCACCTGCAAGACTTTGTTATTTCCAATTTAACCATTTTTATATTATCCAATGTGGAGAAATGTGCTGGATGTAGATTTGAGAACTATTAATTTCTCTAAGGTTGAGGAAATATTTTCCCATGTTTGTTTGAATAATTAATATAGAGCGGAAAATGACTCACACAATAAAGAATTAAAATTGGTAAGACCAAAGATTTGCTAAAATAATTTTCAGTTGTTTTGTTATTGATATTAGAGAAAAATTGCAAAATTACAAACGGCGATCGTTACTACATGTTTCTGAATTTCACTTGGTTAAAGGTATCTGCCTGTACAATGATATAAAGCAATATGAGCAAGACTCGCTAAATTAAATACAGATAATAAAATAATTTTCGTATGTACAAAAGTCTACATACATCCCCAATTTCCGCTGGATTGAAAGACTAATAACTAATCTGAAAAATGTCTTTATATTGTTTTATTTTTTATCCTTACATATACATAAAATAGCAAATTATGGGAATGAAACGTAAAATCAACGTTGACAAAAGTCTACAAACAGTACACAAATAGCCTGTTTTAGTATGAACAGCTTCACGTAACATTAAATATTATCGTTTTTTAGTATTTAGTCGATCCACCGTTAGCATTAATAACATCTTGGAGTCGTCGTGACACTGAGGCTACTAAATTTGTTAACTCTGCATGTGTTAAACTGTTCCAAGATTCTATGATGCGTTCTTTGAAGACAGCAGCGCTAGAAACCTGTTTCTTTCTAATTTTCCGTTCTTAAATTTCCCAAAAATGGTCAAATACATTTAAATCTGGACTTTGGGGTGGTGTATTTCATTGCTTTGGATCATAGTAAAGTAGAACAATATGCCGTGTGATTTGGATCGTTATCCTGCTGAAAGATCTAACCTGTACCAGGCTCCAATTTATCCACCGATGGTTTCAAAATATGTTCTAATAAAGACTTGTAAATGATCCATATTAAATGTAATTGCACGAACTTCAGATGCAGTAACAGCTTCCCAAACCATAACACTGCCACCACCAGACTTGCAGTTGATACCAAATTCTTCTGGTCGAATGCAGTATTTTTCTTCCTCCATACTTTTATTCTTCCGACGCTAACGATAATAAAGTTTACTTATGTTTGCAATCATTCAGATAACGGAACAAATTCAGGAGACATACAAAAAAATATATTTGGCGCGATTTACTCCGAGAATATTTTTCAAAGTGTACTTTATACTGCTTTATCAACCTTTTTAAATTAATAAATTGTTCACTTTGTGGGCCTTATGCACGAAAATCGAATGCTCTGACTAAGTTTCTGAGTAAAACTTTGCTTGTATGTTTCTGCTACACAACTACACTCTAAAGCGAAAATGGTAAATTTACTACGATAATGGTAGGCACCACTATAAATGTGTAATATTACACATCTTTATTTCTACAAATCTCTTGTTGAATTTTGCCCAAAAAATGCAAGCTTATTGCTAGTATTTTTTTGTGGAATCTTACAATTTTTTTGCATAGTCCCGCACTTAATGTGTATTTTTCTTATTTACACAGCAATGCCCCAATCTTACCAACATTTATGCTGTAAAAATACATATAGTTCGCGAAATTACTAACAACGTTTGTAAGCTAACACAAAGGTGTGTACATTTACAACAAAAGCTTAGTGGACATTGCCGATCGACACCATCTTAACGCGTCGTGTTCATTCGTTTTAGTCAATCGGAAGTGTGCGGTTTATCGGAAAGCGTGAATAATTATTTTAGTGCATAATTATAATTATTATAAGTTATTGTAATACGTAAGTTACCTGTATTTATTTGATAATATAGTATATATTAATTCAATTAAAGTGCCTGTATGAACTGAACTGAATTCTGACTGAAAATAAATTTTATTAAAATATCAAAATCTTATTCGTATTGCAACTACATAAAATGTATATGTTTATAATTAAACACCCAGGATCAAGCAAAATAAGTATTTTATAATACCTGTTTATTTAAAAATGTAAATCCATTTAAACATATACATGTTATTAGCTGAAAATACAATCAAATATTTTCAAAAAGGGGGGAAGTGGGTTACAGGGGCTAAGGGGTATGTGGCATTGCGCATATGATAAGTAAGTTCACTAAAACCGTTGTATATTTTACGCATTTTGAATGGTAATCATTACGCATAAGGTTGGTAAATTCACTAAAATCGTTGTAAAATGTTACGCATTTTGAATAGTAGTTTTTACGCATGTGTTTAGTAAGGGCTTTACACAGTCTGATAGTAGATATACAATGTGTGTAAATTTGCAATAATTAAGCGAGGCAACTTTTTTGCTGGCTTAATGTGTGTAGATTTACATGCTTTTTTTTAAGAGTGTATAAAAATCGAGTAATATTTGGATTTACACCCGAAAGGTACTTATTTTTACGACAGAAGTGTGCAAAAGTATACATGCTTTGTAATTTCACACAACAATGTACAAACTTCTGTCACTTGTTATCGTATTTTGCTTCAGGTACCTGTAAATTTTCATTTCTGTGAAATCGTCGCATTTGTAGCCTCGTGGTGGAAAAAAAGTGAATAAGCTTTACAAATATATTGGAAATGTTTGTGTGTAAAGTGTTTGCAAAGAAGTTCTGCAATTTAAGGAGTTATCATTTGCATTTATATGCGCATAGGGAACTGAGTTGCAATGTTTGAATGTTTGTTTCCGAAATGCAATAAAAAGTTGTCAAGCTACAATGTCTATGCAGTCAAATTTCCAAAAAAATATTCTGCTAAAGACGCCGTGGTTGAAGTGTCACCACTGTGTACCACAAATTCAATTGTTCGATGGCTTCTTGCAACTTTATCGCTACAACCATACATGAAGTATATTCACATATTTTAAAACAATTATTTTTTAAAATCGCGTCCTTAGTGTTTAAAATCGGGCTCTTAAAGTGTAAATATAAGCAACTGGTGCGTACAATTTTAGGCATATAGTGTCTAAATTATTACACATTTTTGGCGTAAAATTCAACAAGATATTTGTAAAAAGAAAGATGTGTTATATTACATATTTATAGTGGTGCCTGCCATTATCGTAGTACATTTACGATTTTCGCTTTAGAGGGTAGTTTGTGTAGCAAAAACATACAAGCAAAGTTATACTCAGAAACTTAGAGCATTTGATTTTCGTGCATAAGGCCCACAAAGTGAACAATTTATTAATTTAAAAAGGTTGATAAAGCAGTGTAAAGTACACTTTGAAAAAGGACCACGACGCAAATTGTAAGAGAAGCTCGGCCTAAATATTCTAAATATTCTCGGAGGTAAATCGCGCCAAGTATATTTTTTTGTATGTCTCCTGAATTTTTTCCGTTATCTGAATGAATGCAAACATAAGTAGGTAAACTCTATTTTCGGTAGCAACGGAAGAATAAAAGTGTGGAGGAAGAAAAACACTGCATTCGATTAGAAGAATTTGGTATCAACTGAAAGTCTGGTGGTGGCAGTGTTATGGTTTGGGAAGCTGTTACTGCATCTGGAGTTGGTACAATTACATTTAATATGGATCATTTACAAGTCTTTATTGGAACATATTTTGAAACCATCGGTGGATAAATTGGAGCCTGGTACATGTTAGATCTTTCAGCAGGATAACGATCCAAATCACACGGCATATTGTTCTACTTTACTATGCTCCAAGGCAATGAAATACACCACCCAGATTTAAATGTATTTGAGCATGTTTGGGAGATTTAAGTACGGAAAATTAGAAATAAATAGGTTTCTAGCGCTGCTGTCCTAAAAGAACGCATCATAGAAGCTTGGAACAATTTAACGCATGCAGAGTTAACAAATTTAGTAGCCTCAGTGTCACGACGACTCCAAGATGTTATTGATGCTAACGGTGGATCGACTAAATACTAAAAAACGATATAATTTAATGTTACGTGAAGCTGTTCATACTAAAACAGGCTATTTGTGTACTGTATGTAGACTTTTGTCAACGTTGATTTTACGCTACATGCCCATAATTTGCTATTTTATGTATATGTAATGATAAAAAATAAAACAATATAAAGACATTTTTCAGATTAGTTATTAGTCTTTCAATCCAGCGGAATTTGGGGATGTATGTAGACTTTTGTACATACGAAAATTATTTTATCATCTGCATTTAATTTAGCGAGTCTTGCTCATATTGCTTTATATCATTGTAAAGGCAGATACCTTTAACCAAGTGAAATTCAGAAACATGTCGTCGTAACCATCGCCGTTTGTAAACTTTGCAATTTTTCTCTAATATCAATAACAAAACAATTGCATAAAGCAATATGAGCAAGATTCGCTAAATTAAATACAGATGATAACATTGATGTTATAGCTAACAGCTGAAGCATTGCTAATAGAAAAAAGCAATGCTGAAAAAATCCATTGTTACTAAGCATTTAAACGCGCCTAAAAATTCGCCACCATTAGGATTAAACAGCATATAATAGATTAGTATATACCTAAAAAATGGTGAATAAAAAGGAATAACAACAAAGGCAACACTTCAGAGACGAATTGCATGACGAGCAGCGGGGTATTCATATGGCTGAGTGGTTAAAGGCATCTGCCTTTACACTAGTATGAATGCTGGAGATTCGAGTTCAATACTCAGCTCCCGAGAAGCTAGCTGATGAAGAAGTGAAATTCACAAATATGTCCTAGTAACCATCGCCGTTTGTAAACTTTGCAATTTTTCTCTAATATCAATAACAAAACAAGTAAGAACGGGACTGTCTTCGGCTGTGCCGAAGACTTCATACCTTTCATGAATGGGGCTGAACAATAATCTTATCCCGTTCGTAATCTCCGAATAATCGGATGTATAAGATAAGAAATATATAGTGAACAGATCTACATACCTTAACGATTTTTAAGATAAATATAAAATAAAAAACAGGTAGGTACTTTGTGTGAGGATGCAAACTTTCAGGTTTTTTGTGGTCTGCGTGTAAAAACTATGACTATGAATCACGTATTTCAACAATATATGACGTAAACGTAACTATTTGATGAAATGTGATGAATTTTGAAGCTTCTAGCCGTAGAAAGGGGGCAAAAATTAGAGTTTATATGGGGTATATAATATATATACCACCGATCTCTATGATTTTTTCAGACAACAATATATGCTATATACGTAAGCATATAGTGAAATTTGTCTAGCTGTTAAAAAGGGGCAGAAATTGCGCAAAGTTTCTTAACTGAACAATCGGTTGTATGAGATATATACTATATATACCACCGATCTCAATTATTTTTTCAGACAACAATATATGCTATACACGTAAGCATTTGGTGAAATTTGAAGCTTCTAGCTGTTAAAATGGGGAAGAAATTGCGCAAAGTTTCTTATCTGAACAATCGGTTGTATGGGATATATACTATATATACCACCGGTATCTATGATTTTCTCAGACAACAATATATGCTATACACGTAAGCATTTGGTGAAATTTGAACATATCTAAACGATTTTTAAGATAAATATAAAATAAAAAATAGGTAGGTAATCTGTGTGAGGATGCAAAGCTTCACGTTTTTTGTGGTCTGCATGTAAAAACTATGACTACGAATCACGCATTTCAAAAATATATGACGTAAACATAACTATTTGATGAAATTTGATGATTTTTCAAGCTTCTAGCCGTAAAAAAGGGGTCAAAATGACAGTTTATATGAAGTATATAATATATATACCACCGATCTCTATGATTTTTTCAGACAACAATATATGCTATATACGTAAGCATTTTTTGAAATTTGAAGCTTCTAGCTGTTAAAACGGGGCAGAAATTGCGCAAAGTTTCTTATCTGAACAATCGGTTGTATGAGATATATACTATGCATACCACCGATCTCAATGATTTTTTCGGACGTCAATATATGCTATACACGTAAGCATTTGGTGAAATTTGAAGCTTCTAGCTGTTAAAATGGGGCCGAAATCGTAAAAAAAATATATATATACTATATATACCATCATATATATATTATATATATCACCGATCTCTATGATTTTTTGACACAACAATACATACTATATACGTAAGCAATCGGTGAAATTTGAAGCTTATAACTGTTAAAATGGGGTAGAAATTGCGAAAAGTTTCTTATCTGAACAATCGGTTGTATGAGATATATACTATATATACAACCGATCTCTATGATTTTGTCAGACAACAATATATGCTGTATACGTAAGCAATCAGTGAAATTTGAAGCTTATATCTGTTAAAGTGGGGTAGAAATTGCGAAAAGTTTCTTATCTGAACAATCGGTTGTATGAGATATATACTATATATACCACCGATCTCTATGATTTTTTCAGACAACAATATATGCTATATACGTAAGCATTCGTTGAAATTTGAAGCCTCTAGCTCTTAAAATAGGGCAGTAATTACGAAAAGTTCCTTATCTGAACAATCGGTTGTGGGGGATATATACTATATATACGACCGATCTCATAAATTTTTTCAGGCAACAATATGTGCAATATACGAAAGTATATGGTGAAGTTTGAAGCTTCAATCTGTTAAATTGGGTAAGATATTACAAAAATCCTCTTTTTCTGAAAAATCGGTTGTATGGAGGATATATGCTATAGTGGTCCGATCCGATCGGTTCCGACAAGTGTCTAATCGGACACCCAAATACACGCGCTCACCAAATTTTATCAAGATATCTCAAAAATTGAGGGACTAGTTTGCATACGAACAGACAGACGGACATGGCTAAATCAACTCAGCTCTTCAACCTGATTATTTCGGTATACTTAATGGTGGGTCTATCTATTTTCCTTTAAGGACTTACAATTTTCGGTTTCGTGACGAAATTAATATACCATTTCATTTTCATGAAAGGTATAACACTTGAAAATTATTTTAGCAAATCTTTAGTCTTACCAATTTTAATTCTTTATTGTGTGAGTCGTTTACCGCTTTATATTAATTATTCAAACAAACATGGGAAAATATTTCTTCAACCTTAGAGAAATCAATAGTTCTCAACTTTCCAGCGATGATCAAGAGATCGCCGGCTTCTTTGCGAAATTTTTCAAATCAAATTACTCTATTGAGACCAACGTTTCGCCTAATGAATACCCATACTATATTAATTCATGTTATTCAATCAGAGCTTCATTTATATCTTCAGAAGATGTATTATCTTATTTAAAAACTTTAAAAGTATCATATACATACGGCCCTGACAGGATCCCGACACACTTTCTTAAAAAATGTGCAGCAAACATCTATCAGCCGCTAACAGATTTATTTAATTTATCTTTAAATTATGGCATTTTCCCAACAATCCCGCTTCATAAAAATGGAAGCAGGTCTTCAATAGAAAACTACCGGGGCATAGCAAAGTTATCCGCTATCCCAAAGTTATTTGAGGCTTTTGTTACCCACCACCTAACATTCTCTATTTCCCCCATAATTGCAAGCTCGCAACATGGGTTCTGTAAGGGCTAATCACCTATCACCAATTTACTAGAATTTACCACCCACGTTTCTAATGGATTTGGAAAAGGCCTTCACACTGATATAATTTACACCGATTTCAGTAAAGCCTTCGACAAAGTATCACACCAATTACTTATTCATAAGCTCGGTCAACTCGGTTCTCAACCTCGTCTTATATGTTGGATTTCTTCGTATCTTGGTAATCGTACGCAAAAAGTAATCTTTAACAAGTAAGGAAGGTTAAGTTCGGGTGTACCCGAACATTACATACTCAGTTGAGAGCTATGGTGACAACATAAGGGAAAATAACCATGTAGGAAAATGAACCGAGGGAAACCCTGGAATGTGTTTGTATGACATGTGTATCAAATGAAAGGCATTAAAGAGTATTTTATGAGTGAGTGGGCCATAGTTCTATAGGTGGACGCCATTTAGGGATATCGCCATAAAGGTGGATCAGGGTTGACTCTAGAATTTGTTTGTACGATATGGGTATCAAATGAAAGGTGCTAATGAGTATTTTAAAAGGGAGTAATCCTTAGTTCCATGGGTGGACGCCGTTTCGAGATATCTCCATAAAGGTGGACCAGGGGTGACCCTAGAATTTGTTTGTACAATTTGGGTATCAAACGAAAGGTGTTAAAGAGTATTTTAAAAGCGAGTGGGCCTTAGTTCTATAGGTGGACGCCGTATCGAAATATCGCCATAAAGGTGGACCAGGGGTGACTCTAGAATGTGTTTGTACGATATGGGTATCAAATTTAAGGTATTAATGAGGGGTTTAAAAGTGAGTGGTGGTAGTTGTATGGGTGGTCGCCTTTTCGAGATATCGCCATTAAGGTGGACCAGGGGTGACTCTAGAATACGTTTGTATAATATGGGTATCAAACGAAAGGTGTTAATGAGTATTTTAAAAGGAAGTGGGCCCTAGTTATATAGGTGCACGCCTTTTCGAGGTATCGCAATAAAGGTGGACCAGGGGTGACTCTAGACTTTGTTTGTACGATGTGGGTATCAAATGAAAGGTGTTAATGAGTATTTTTAAAAGGGCGTGGGGCTTAGTTCTATAGGTGGACGCCTTTTCGAGATAGGTGGACCAGGGGTGACTCTAGAATGTGTTTGTACGATATTGGTATCAAATTAAAGGTATTAATGAGAGCTTTAATAGGGAGTGGTGGTAGTTGTATATGTGAAGGCGTTTTCCAGATATCGACCAAAATGTGGAATAGGGTGACCCAGAACATCATCTGTTGGATACCGCTAATTTATTTATATATGTAATACCTGCCAAGATTTCAAGGGTTCTTTATTTCGCCCTGCAGAACTTTTTCATTTTCTTCTACTTAATATGGTACAACCATTTTACAAAGTTTTTTCTAAAGTTATATTTCGCGTCAATAAACCAATCCCATTACCATGTTTCATCCCTCTTTTCGTATTTGGTATAGAATTATGGCATTTTTTTCATTTTTCATAATTTTCGATATCGAAAAAGTGGCCGTGGTCATAGTCGGATTTCGTTCATTTTTTATACCAAGATAAAGTGAGTTCAGATAAGTACGTGAACTAAGTTCAGTAAAGATATGTCGATTTTTACTCTAGTTATCATGTTATCGGCCATGCGGAAGGACAGACGGACGACTGTGTATAAAAACTGGGCGTGGCTTCAACCGATTTCGCCCTTTTTCACAGAAAACAGTTAACGTCATAATATCTATGCCCCTACCAAATTTCAAAAGGATTGGTAAATTTTTGTTCGACTTATGGCATTAAAAGTATCCTAGACAAATTAAATGAAAAAGGGCGGAGCCACGCCCATTTTGAAATTTTCTTTTATTTTTGTATTTTGTTGCACCGTATCATTACTGGAGTTGAATGTTGACATAATTTACTTATATACTGTAAAGATATTACATTTTTTGTTAAAATTTTACTTAAAAAAAATTTTTTTTTTAAAAGTGGGCTTGGTCCTTCTCCAATTTTGCTAATTTTTATTAAGCGTACATATAGTAATAAGAGTAACGTTCCTGCCAAATTTCATCATGATATATTCAACGACTGCCAAATTACAGCTTGTAAAATTTTAAATTACCTTCTTTTAAAAGTGGGCGGTGCCACGCCCATTGTCCAAAATTTTACTAATTTTCTATTCTGTGCCATAAGGTCAACCCATCTACCAAGTTTCATCGTTTTAGCTTTCTTTGGTAATGAATTATCGCACTTTTTCGGTTTTTCGAAATTTTCGATATCGAAAAAGTGGGCCTGGTTATGGTCCGATTACGTTCATTTTAAATAGCGATCTGAGATGAGTGCTCAGGAACCTACATACCAAATTTTATCAATTTACCTCAAAATTTACTCAAGTTATCGTGTTAACGGACGGACGGACGGACGGACGGACATGGCTCAATCAAATTTTTTTTTGATCCTGATTATTTTGATATATGAAAGTCTATATCTATCTCGATTCCTTTATACCTGTACAACCAACCGTTATCCAATCAAACTTAATATACTCTGTGAGCTCTGCTCAACTGAGTATAAAAATACACTTTCTGGGGTCATCAGTGTTTCTTCTGGTGCTCCTCAGGGCAGCCATCTTGGTCCGATTCTGTTATTGTTGTTCATAAACGATATGTCTAACACAATTAAATACTCAAAAATCTTGATGTACGCAGACGATGTAAAACTTTTCAAATAATGTGCCTCGGTTGAGGAACATTCCTTTGCTTCAAATGGATTTAAATCACTGGGTTACCTGGTGCAATGTAAGTTATATGCCGCTCAATCTCAAAAAATGTAAATTTATGTGTTTTTCTCGGAGAATTTCGCCATCAGCTTCATATACAATTAACAACTATAGTCTAGGAACTGTAAATAATTTTATTGACTTGGGTCATGATGGATTCCAAACTTAGTTTCAATCTTCATATTAATGCTACAGTGAATAAAGGCAAAGGTGTTTTTCATTTGTTAAACGGTGGTCAAAAGAATTTAACGACCCTTACATAACTAAAGCACTTTTTACAACATTAGTTAGGCCAATATTAGAATACGGCTCAATAATTTGGAATCCGCGTTATCAAGTCCATGCAGACAGTCCCGAAAAATACAAAAACAATATTTACTATTTGCTTTAAGAAATTTTCAATGCGACTCTTTAACTAATCTTCCACCTTATACTAATCGATTGGCGGCCACCGTGGTGTGATGGTAGCGTGCTCCGCCTATCACACCGTATGAAACACCAAAGCAACATCAAAATTTTAGAAATAAGGTTTTTCAATTAGAAGAAAATTTTTCTAAGCGGGGTCGCCCCTCGGCAGTGTTTGGCAAGCGCTCCGGGTGTATTTCTGCCATGAGAAGCTCTCAGTGAAAACTCATCTGCCTTGGAGATGCCGTTCGGAGTCGGCACGAAACATATAGGTCCCGTTCGGCCAATTTGTAGGGAAAATTAAAAGGAGCACGACGCAAATTGGAAAAGAAGCTCGGCCTTAGATCTCTTCGGAGGTTATCGCGCCTTACATTTATTTTATTTATTTATACTAATCGATTAAAGCTTATCAATCTTCCAACTCTTGCTAGTCGAAGAGAAATGCTTGGTGTAATATTTACGACACAACTTTTAAATGTATCAATTTCGAGCCCATTTCTTCTGAATGAAGTGAAATTTTGCGTTCCCTCTCGGACGTCGAGACACTTCAAACCTCTTCTGCTGAAACAATGTAGAACGAGTTTCGAACAAAATGAACCTTTTCGGCGTTTATGCCAAGATTATAACTCTCACTCAAACACGTTTGATAGCTCGGACTCCCTTTTTTCTATAAAAAAGATTGTTCTCACCTCTCTTAATAATTAATGTATAATACGTTTGCTTCTGTTCTCTTTAAGTATTACGCTTGGCTGATGAAATCTCTTCTGTAGGTGAGCAGTCTCAAATCGCGACGCTTGACAAACCGCTGCCCACCAAAGACTCGGCAAAAAAAAAAAAAGTTATTAAAAGTTATTATATATATATATATATATATATAAATCGATCGCGTGAACAGGATTAGCCTGGTTTCATTGGGCCACTTGAGGGCAGCGCGCTGCCACAACGTCCATTAAAAAAAAAAATAAAATCTACATCCAGCACATTTCTTCACATTGGATAACAAAAAATGGTTAAATTGGAAATAACAAAGTCTCGTAGGTGGCCTTTCCAAAGCCAACAGCTGTTTATTGTTCAGAAAAAGGGTTGGTAGCATTGATGAAGATTTAAAAATAAAAAATCATTTATTCAGGTATTATTTTTTTTCATGAACTCTTGTAGTGTGTCCATTTAGATACTCGCAAATGGGTTAGAGTTTAGAACTATATTTTTGTCATGTTGAGAATCGGCGTTTTCTGTTGAGAACGCCATGTTTCCCAAGTTAAGCCTATGTCTTCTAACCCCAATGAGCTAATAAAGAAATTATATCTTGCACTATCCAAAAAATTATACATGCGTTCAAGTAAGGCATAGGAAAGAAATCTTAAGCTCTTTATTTCATGCCATCTTCAGTAAAACTCCTGGTTACTCGATTGCAAAAAGTTGCAGTACTGTGTAATTAAAGCAGCTAGTAAAAGAAGACGGCATAGTTACATTTTCTTTAAACCTATTTGTTTGCAGTGAGATTCCAAGACAGGATTTATTCAAATCCAAAAGATACATACATTCCGCAATAAATTCGTGAAGAAGTGCATCAAACATTAATGATGATTTCATTTCAAAAAAAAAAAAAAAAAAAAGAAAAGGCGCCGTTGCACGGTGTACGTTTGTGCACTCTTGTAAGAAGATGTATCGCCTGAAATGCTGTATCGAATTAGATTCGCAGAAAGCCTAACGCTATCATTTTATGCACAAGGAAACATTTTCTTGGCCAAGTTAGCGCCGCAACAAACCAGTTTCCACAGGTGGCAAAAGTTCAGCGAACGACCGCGGTTTATTACAATACAACAACTTTTTTTGTTCGTTCGCTTCTTTCTTGGTTCGAAGTGTGTGGGTTTCAATGATATAGAGTAACAACATGTACTGAGTGGGAATAGGCGATCAGGCGCTTGGAGATGACGATTTTACAACATCTGCTTGCTCATGTGGTTTGAATTTTGCAATGCACTTATAATACATCTGTTTTCCCCTATCCTCCTTCGAACAACTTACCATCTCAAATGTAACCACAACAAACACATTATATACAAATATATATGCACACATACATATACCTATGTATATGCATTAATTTCCGATACGCCTATGGGTGGATTTAAACTTTCGCGCGAAACAGTGTCACATATTCAACAAACAACTTTTTTTTAAATACCGTTTTGTTTTTTTATTAAAAAAATATATTAGTTATTTTGCTTAGTCCTAAATAAGTCTTATAATAGTGCTAAATCAGCAACATTTTTTGAATTTTAGCGAAACAATATTTTTTAACTTTGAGATATGAATTGATAGGTACAAAAATTTACATAGGGGCCTGTTTGGCATTTTGTAGTACGAATGCCCAAAGGAGATGTGCAGAAGCTTTGCATGCGGTGGTGCTCATTTGATTTGTAGACGCTTGTGTAGCTTTATCTATTCAGCAACCCAATGACTTTCAGTTAAGGCTTTGGATGGTATGTACATTATCGAGAAAAAGATCAATGAATCGCACGAGGTTTTGACTTATCATTCCCAAAATATTATTTGTATGCTATAAACATCTATTTACATCATTTACTGGTTTAATCGGAGGTACTTTTGCAATTGCCGCTGCCTTTGATTATTTAACTAAAATACACATAGCACATATTTAAGAGCTATTTGTACAAATGTGGTAGCCAACTTTCCCGCACTGCATCCGATTACTAAAATTTTGGAGGAAGTCATCAAACCTGTTGTGCAAAGCTGTCGCTTTGTGTGACTGTCTCTCATATTCGTTGCAGGAAAAGTCCTCGAAGAACTTAGAGCACACTCTTTAAATAACTTATCATGCTCTGATAAATGGTTAGAGTATTCGAGTAAAAATCGAAGGAAATTTAATGGTGAGCTGTACAAAATTTTTTCGATGCGATTAGAATCGATGAAATCTGTCTTGCCCAGAAGGTAATCATATCCATACGGGAAGCAGAGCAAAGGTGACACCTTTACGGCTTTTGAAAAACAGGTGGAGGTTGATTCGACCAATATCGCTTAGCTCATTGAATGAAGGAGATATTTTACCTAACGATCACACTGTGCTGAGGAGAACAAGTGCAATGTTCATCTGTATGTGGCCCCTTGCACGCCCCAACCGCAAAAAAAAAAACAGCAAACACATTTTGGTTCATATCAGCTCAAATGCACATAAACTCTACATAAATACGTTTACTGGCTAATTGAAAAATAAACACTTTTTTGCTTTTTTCTGCAAAAACAACATTGAGTATTAATTTTACGGTACGCATTGTTTGAAGCAAATTTTGTTAGTGATATTTTTTGATATAAGAAACGTTGCAATAGCAAATATAAACTTTTGTTTCTTTTCATATTTTGTTTTGTATTGATTGGAAAATGATATAGGAAATGCATCGCTAAATAATTTGTTGGCCTTTTTTGAAAAATACTACACCAATATGCAAATACAATGATGTTAGACCATTTGCACAAAATCCCGAACTCCCCTTATAAAAAATTTGTGTGCCTTCTTGTAATATTTCTTTCTTTTCTTACTTAGGAAGTAGCGATGGGTCTCAGAGAATCGCAAAAACATTAAAAAGCACAAAACTCTGGAGGTTTATCGGAAAGTTACAGAACGTGTAGAGCTGCGATAAGTTAAATAAGACAAGATGTTTAAAATTTGTCTGATTCTAAAATAGCAAATTACATATTTTGTACTATATGGGGAAACACGAGGGAACCTCTTAATTCAATGAGGAAGAGAAGGGAAAAATCAAACTCCTTTCGTGAAATTTTTATTCTATGGCACCACTAAGTAGATTGAACTAGCCGAACCTCACATAAACAGAAAGAGTTCATATTGAGTTACTAAGTAGAAGTGAAAGTAATTTTTCCTGTATTATTATATTAAGAGTTCAAATTAAAAAAAAAAAAATTTTTTTTATCAGCATAATGCTCGTTAGTATGTACATTAGGGTTGCCAGATTTTTATTTCGTGTTCCCGGGACAAACCTCAAATTTGATCCAAATTCCCGGGATTTTTAAAAATTTCCCGGGATATTTGAAAAATTTCGGAGAAATAATTTTTCGATAGAATTAAACTTTATAAACTCATTTATTTATAACAAATATTTTTATGAAACAGGCTAATAATTAAAACGTTTACCGTGTTTAGTGCGAATTCAATATTCTATGGATTCATTTTGCTAACGTTATTTTAAAACACAACACTACCCCATGCAAAATGAATATTTATGCTAATGACCTGAATACAACCGAAGCCGCAAATATGGCCATGTTTCGTAGCAGATTATAATTTATTAATTTTGATATTGTGAAAATGCCGGGACATAGCATTTCCCGGTGGGACACTTTAAAATTTGTGAAAAATACGGTATGTCCCGGCCAATACGGGACATTTTGCAACGCTAATGTACATCTTAAAACTGTATTCCCCAGCTTATTACATGATGAAAATCCAGCAACCATCCATTCCGGCTGTTCAAAAACAAAAAGGGGCAGATACAACTTAGCAATATTTGTGGGCTGTCGGTTGACCACAGCAACATTCACATTTGGCAAGTTGCATTTTTATACTCAAAACGAAAACAGCTTTACCGCTGGTACTTACCATGTATTCTCCAACTACCTACTTTTTACTGTAAATAAAATTATTTCAGATCGCGATATTGTCTACCGATTTTCCGCCTCTTTTTTTTTTTGGTAGCCTAAATTTTTATCTAGTAATGTGCGCGGATAAGAAAGTTAGCCTCAACCGAAAAAAAAATGTTGGTTAACATTGGTCATCGAATTCGTCCGAAGGGTCATCGTCCCATGTTTTTGGCAATAACTTTCAGTGAAATGAAGAGATTGTTATGAATTTTGGCAGACCAATTCTTCCGACAATTTTCCAGCACTGTGAGTACAAGTGTGCATACCAACTGTCCCGTTCTGCATCCGATAAGCACCAGTTCGGAGGTAGTCATTACACCTGTAGTGTGAACTTTAGCTTTGCTAGCCTGTTTCCCTCTTTCTATACAGGGCAACTTCACAACGATATGCAGTTCACAAAGTAAAATGTCTCACTTTACGCATCATTGATTTGGTACACACTTTCATGAAATTTGGAAATTTTTACAAGATGGCGGCCGCCATAGTGTCATGGTAACCAGAAACGAAATTCCTGGGATCAAGTTCCGGGCAAACCTACATCGAAAATTTGAAAAAATCCAAGCGGTGTCTCCCCTCAGCAGTGATTTGGCAAACAATTCGAGCTTATTTCTGCTATGAAAAGCTTTTGAGGGAAAGTGCATCTACCTTGTAGATGCCGTTCGGAGCTGATCAACAAAATGTTTTTGTCAAAGTCCAATAAAATGGGCCAATTTTAACAAATTGTTATTGACTCCCCCCAAACTTGTGGTAATCCGATGTAGAGCGGGATAGTTGGTGGCCACATTTTTACGAACAGCGCTCAAATCTGAGCTATATAAACTAAAATTAATTAATCAAGGACTCCGACGATTTTAGAACCACCAACGACTGCAACAGTAAAGAACGCGTTAAAAAGGACTGAAAAGGGGGGAAACTGGCATTTCACAATGTTAAAATTGTCAGTTGAAAGCACTGCGAAGGGACATAATTAGAATTAGTACCGTTTTTAAATGCGATAGTTCGGAACTAGTGCGATTCGTTACAGGGCTCTTAAGTAAGACGATATCTGCATATGTATGGATAAGTTGTGTATTTCGCCCTTTATATCAATAAATGTTCGTTACATTTGTCTTTAAATCAGAGCTAAGAAAACCATACAAGTACACTCTTGCTCCAATGAGTATTTATTTTAAAAAATACTTATCTTTTGTAAAAAATAAGGAGTAGTTGTTAGACACAGGGAGTTTTCAAATGACGCGAAATATAATCGCTCACTATGCTTAAACCAAGGGTGGGCATGAGCTTAGCACCTGCTAAGCGGCCATATACGTATACAACGAGCGAACGAAAAATGACTACTTCGTCAAAATCAACGACCAAACACATTTAGTTTGCTTTCGACGTCCGTACAATAAGGAGGTGTCGCACGCAATATTACCACAGAGAACGGTCGAAAAATATGTACATATGAAATAAAAAATTTTCAATGTTGTCCCCGAAAAAGTGTTTTTAATTGTTTTGCATTTTTCAGAAGTAAAATATGGTAGTTTTAGTATTTTTAAACTGTTTTATTTAACTTGACTTGACAGGCCGTTGTGAACGAATTTTTTAATTAAAATTTAAGTAACTTTCCGATAAGGTACAAGCTTGAAACTTGAAATATAATATATTTCAAAAAATCGTATTTGTGGTCCGATTAGGCTCATATTTCATATCGCTTCATATAACGATTCCTAAGGAATTTCTTCTGCTTTCTTCACTGCTATAAGTTCCGCCTGAAACACGCTGTAGTAATCAGGCAGCCCGTATGATCTATTTATTTTTGGACCAACTCAGTAAAGAGCAGATCCAATCCCTTCTATTAATTTGGCGGCCACCGTGGTGTGATGGTAGCGTGCTCCGCCTATCACACCGTATGCCCTGGGTTCAACTCCCGGGCAAAGCAACATCAAAATTTTAGAAATAAGGTTTTTCAATTAGAAGCAAATTTTTCTAAGCGGGGTCGCCCCTCGGCAGCGACGGGCAAGCGCTCCGAGTGTATTTCTGCCATGAAAAGCTCTCAGTGAAAACTCATCTGCCTTGCAGATGCCGTTCGGAGTCGGCATAAAACATGTAGGTCCCGTCCGGCCAATTTGTAGGGAAAATCAAGAGGAGCACGACGCAAATTGGAAGAGAAGCTCGGCCTTAGATCTCTTCGGAGGTTATCGCGCCTTACATTTATTTTTTTTTTTTATCCGTATAAACGTGTATAGCACAGGGGTAAGATTATTTACGCTCCTGTGGAGTAAAACGAAATGTCGACTTAAGCTTTGCTTGCAAATGAAGTTTATAATTTTCGCGCAAACTAAGCATTGTGGCTTATTGGCGCTATTTAAAAAAAAAAAAACTCTACTTCCAATTCAATCTGAAATATTTTGCATTCATAAGTACGTACAATTCTTTCGTATTGTACGACCAAACACTGTACCAAGACTGTGTGTGATACGTGCTTATTGTACAATCGCTGGAATCAAACTAAATAAATATTTGATTTTGCATTCGTGCTAGCCACGCGTTCGTGTATACTAACACATTCTCAATTTGGTAATCGTGTAAATGTAGTGGTGCCCACCTATGGCTTAAACAGAGGCTGCCAAAGGGTGCCCACAAAGTGGGCATCTAATTTTTACATATCCATACACTTTTTACTTAAAACCTCCTCGACATACCCTTTTCTACAGATGATCTGTACGTCAAAATTAGACGTTGATAGTTCAATTTATCGAGCTTTTCGCGTTTCCGATGACGTGCGATTCAATATCATTGTATTGATGAAGAAAATTATCAGTGAAAATTCAAAGCACATCTCACATCAATCCATGAAAGTACGAGGCCTGACCTTATGATTTTTTTAACTGATTGTGTTGTTCGGTATAACATCGAGTAACAAGACGTAATGAGAGGAAACAGGCTAACAGCCAGCTCATGCAAGTAGATTTTACATTAGAAATTAGATTTTATGCTATGTACTTATGGTTGCCAATAATGTATACAGACATACTACATTCATAAACTCTCTCTAATACCAATGCAATTGTGCAATCAAAGCGGGAATGCATTAGAAATAAAGTGACTGCAAAATACTTCTTACCCAACAACAACAAAAAATCGATATAAAATTTATGTATCTAAAATTTAGAGCTAAATATATATTCACGTGTATACAGAACCAAAAATGAAATGCTAGTTTTGCTGCTAAAAATGGGATTAGTCCCGTGATAATATCGGATAATATCGGTTTCGTTCTCTTTCTGTGGGATGAGCTAAGCCGTCATGGACTATGAGTGGCGGTTTGGATATGATCAAATCCAGTAAAGAGACTAATCGACTTCTCTAGACACTCATATGATAATGAAGTGGGGCAAGCCGTCTTTGTTCGACAAGTCGTTTATGGATCTCTTTGGGACACAATGAAGTGAGGTCAACCCTTTTGTGTAGTTAGGTTATGTATTAGTTTTAAAAATGTTAAATTAGCCTCTTTAAATTATTCAGTACTTTTTTTTGGAATTTTAAAAAATCATTATACTCTGGCACTTTGGCAATACATTATTTTTGTTTATTATTTCTTGTCAATAGCAATACTTGCTTTGCGTTCAATTATTATAGCTTAATGTCGGTTCAAAATAATGAGATGTACTGCATGGGAATAGGGTCTCAGCGCTGAAAAGAAGCAAATTTTTAACTAAGAACACGTTGTGAGTTTTTCGCCGTTCGGCTGGCACAATCCAGGTACAATTACTTCAATTTATAAAGTACACACAGACACAGTCAACATGATGTAGGGGGTCATGGATAGGAAGCCTGCTGTATATGTATATACATGTGTATATACGTTTAAACAAAAATTTCCTTATAGGCGTTCGCGCTAAAAACAAAGCAAATCATTCACAAAAAAAAACTGAAAAAAAAAATGATAATTTATTAAACGCCTTTAAAGAAAACATATACCTACATATATACGTACACATTTGTATACAAAAAAATAACGTACTGTAAAATGTTATTTTGTATAAACAATACCATACCTCTAAACAATTTTTTTATGGTTGTATGGTATGTAGGTATGTATATGCAATGTATATTTAAGCATATTTACGGTAGGCGCTACGCGGCTTTCACGTATTTCACTCGCAACAAGTGGACTTATCAATGTAAACAAATACACTTGTATGTATATAAATGTTTATATTTACACACATATATATCGTATATACTTAACACACAAAATACACTTAGGCATCGTCTTCTACATACAGTGTTAAAAATTTTTTACATGTATTTATGGTCGACAGCGGCTGTTTCTAATCAGTCATCTATCAATTGTCAGCGTATGTTTTCGGTAAGCTGTCAGCTTAAGTGATAAAGTGACCGAAAATTTGACAAGCATTTGCGTTTTCCTCGTCCACTCACGTTTAGGTAGCCACTTTTTATTTAACACAATCCTACGACCTTCCTAAGGAGGGCTGACAAAAATGCCTTCTAGGAAACACTTTTCTTTAGAATTCATGTGAAAACGTTATATCCACATACATATGTACATATATCCAAATATAAGAATGAGGAATGTTGTGCCACCACGGGGGAGCATCAATATTCTAGCGTTATCATGACGCGAAGAGCGAAGAGAGAGACCTACTTGGAAGAAATAAACATTGGTGCGGAATGGAGGGGTTTCAAGACCGGGACAAGCTTCTACAATAATGATAATGGCGTCCCGGTAAATGACGTACAGAGTATGGTTAAATTATAGATCATTGCTTGATATCGAAGAAGACAATGATCCCAATACCCGCGGAATTCAAGGAGTTGATAACCGCAATGCAAGGATTTATAGCTTCAGAGCTTCTGTGGTCATATTGATCGTTCTCAATATGGTCGGGCTAGTACCTTAATGTTGCTTGTTACCAGAACGTACCGGATCTATATCCGGCAAAGGAACATCAACATCGATAACACTCGCCAAATCCTTAGGGTAGTGTCTTTATCGTTAATACAACTACGACAACAACATTCTAATACCCGACTATGAACTTTGACTTAAAAATAATGAACTACGAAAGTTGCTGGTAAGGACGATGCATTAACTATTATTTATAATATGATAGGACGAGCGCATGCTTTCTGATTAGCATCTAAACGTCCTCTGCTCAATTTACAGGAAAGTCGATTCCGAAAACCGCGCCAACTACCACAGAAAAAGTTTGCTTAATATCGTATATATGGCTAAGTTAACTAACTGATTTCTCGTTATCAGTTCGACTTCACACCTGGTAAAATTTTGAAAAACATCCTCAAGGATCGACAGGCTAGCCTCCTGGTTTATTTGAAAAGCAACTCAGTGAAAAACAGTCCCACATACATATGTATCTGAATTCGAGATCTCTGAAAAGCTTATACGAGTTTTCAAAATAAGGTTGAGCAAAATCATCAGCACCGTGTTCGGTAGGATCTTTCCGAGTAATTCAAAAACAAGCGAGCTTCCAGACAAACTATTGCATTAACCTGATGCTGTAGAAGATACCACCAGCAGAAAAGCTAAGCCGCAGTGGTACGATATATTATAAAACCGTTCAACAGCTGATGATATTGATACCCTTGGCATCTACAAACGTGACATAAGTTCCGCCTTACCTGGCCTTGGTAAAGAGGAGAACAAATTGGGTCTTTCGGTGAATGAAGATAAGATGAGGTATTTATTTTCACGAAATAAAGAAATTACGAAATTATGCTTTGCTAGCCACGTCTCTGCTGAAGGAAAAAATTAGAAACAGTGAGGGAACTTCGTCTATATGCTTAGCATTCACAGCGAAAGTATTGTCAGCTTAAAAATTGAAACTAAAGCCGCGTTTCGGAGAACAAGAACTAAATTTTCTAGGTCCTTTATTAACAGATATACGGCGCGACAGCATGGGCGGTATCGAGAGAAGATGATATGGCTTTTGGAGTATTTAAGAGATAAGTGCGAAGGGTTAACAACCACGCAAAGGAACAAATTTTCTCTTCACCTATGTGGCCTGAAGTGTGAAATTAAGTACAAAGAATAAATTTGGTAAACTTAATTTACGTTCTGTTTTTAAACGGTTTTATTTAGCTGGACTTGACAGGCTGGCTGATTGGTTGGCTGGCTGGCACGAATTTTGTAATTGAAATTTAAGTAACTTCCCGATAAGCTACAAGCTTGAAACTTGGAATATAGTTCAGAACCCGATGACAATGTAATAATAAAAAAAAAATCGCCGCTAGGTGGCGCAAGGATGGAGATATTAAAAAAATCGTATTTGCGGTCCGATTTGGCTCATATTCGGAACATGTAATGCATACAAGAATAGAAAGCGACCTATGAAAAAAATTCGCCGCTAGGTGGCGCAAGGATCGAAATAAAAAAAAAAATCGCATTTGTGGTCCGATTTGGCTCATATTTAGAACACATAATACATACAAGAATAGAAAGCGACCTATGGAAAATAATCGCCGCTAGGTGGCGCAAGGATCGAGATGTTCAAAAAAATCGTATATGTGGTCCGATTTGGTCCATATTTGGAACACATAATACATACATGAAAAGAAAGCGACCTTTGATGTCCGATTTCGCTCATATTTGGAACAAATATTACATACAGTCCGGTAGAAGTGACATCAAAATATTTTGGAGTTGGAGGAGGGACAAGCATACGTGGCGCAGAGTCGAGTAAAGTCTTTGGAAGGATTATGTATTGAAGACTTAGATTTAACAAATTGTCAGGAAAGAGTCCTCGTAATAATGAGTCACTAAATGAACTAAATAGAATGAGAAATAATAGGCAATTAAATAAAAACTAAAAACTTGAAAATAAAATAATTAAAAAAAAATTTTTAAGTTAAAAGGCTTTATTGAAAACAATACTTACATGAAGTAATAATAATACTAAAAGCTACAAAATAATTAGGTAGGTCCTAGGTACTAGTCATCACACTCCTCATCAATCTAGGGGGTTGATCAGACAATTAAATAAAAGCGTTGGACGCGCCAAATTTCTATTGATATACATATAAGACCAACTGAACCCTAAAAAGGTTATTCTACGCCACACATTTTTAGAAATTTCACGCGCCCAACGCTTTTATTTAATTTTCTGATCAACGCCCTAGACTGAGGAGTGTAATAACTAGTACCTAGGGCCTACCTAATTATTTTCTAGCTTTTAGTATTATTATGACTTCATGTTAGTATTGTTTTCAATAAAACCGTTTAACTTAAATATTTTTTTAAATTATTTTTATTACATAGAGCTACTAAACCGAGATACGTAGACCTCAAAGTATTAAATGCTCTTAAAGATATCTGTAAGATGCACAATTAAGTATTTTCACGCGATCTTAAAATTCCTTACGTGGTTTTATTATGTCTGTATGTGCGAGTGGTCTACGCCTCTTTGTAAGTGCTTCCCCTGTTTGGAACCATATATGTACATCCACATCTACGTCGGCCGTTTTCAGTTTGTTGATGGCTCCTACTTTGGAAACACAACATACACCAAGTAATGACTTGTACCGAGTGGGAACAGGCGGGCATCTTTTCGGTGTAGGAAGAAAATGTAGTACTTCAATGGAATTTCGCGTTTGAATAGCGCACCTCTTTTTTTATCGCTCAATACCACCTTAAATCGTCTATTCTGCTCATGCTCCTACAAAGTCATGCACAAATATATATACATACGTATTAACATTCATAAATATATATATTTTGTATGTATATTATATTCAACAACAAACACACAAACCCGCCTTCAAAATTTAGTTTAAAAAAAAGCAAAAAAAAAAAAATAAAAAAATCCCAAACCACTTAACAATGAGCTCGATTCGGAGCTGGCTTGATTGCTAAGCGTTTGCAAACCCAGCACGTTTCTTTTGTTTTCAGCGCACTGCAGTAAAATCTATGTAGTCCGTTTCTAAGTGGCGTGCATTCCCCACTCCACCCTCAACACAATTAGCTCAATACAACGAAAAACAAAACTGTTTTTTGTTTGCCGACATGACTATGTATATTCGTATATCCGTCAGTGTTTGTATATATATTAATTTTCATTCATCAATATTCCACTTGTATTTCATCAATTTTTTCAGTTTTGTTTATTTGAAATCTCATTAGCCCATGAACTTGTTCGTTGAAAACGTATGGATTCGCTGTTATATAGCCTCAAATAGATATGATTTCGGCTTTTAAGTAACTCAAAGTAGATAAAAAATTGTTTTACGAAGGTATTGAAGATCTGTTTTTGAACCACGATGGGCTTTATATACATAAAAGGAGCATTCAACGGTTGGTATGTGACAAATCGTATGCATTTCGCTCTACTTCCGAACTACCACATAACTATTTCATTAAGATACGCTACTAGTTCCAATTCTATCCGCTCGCAGGGCTTTCAACTGACACTTTTTACATTGCGATGTCCGTCGACATCAGATATTTGTACGTGTTCTTACCTGGTTAAGTTTTAGGTTAATTATGTATTGGTTATTAATTAATTATACATAGCTATATACCTTCCGGAACTGTCCTCACAAAGTCCTTCATCAACGGAGGATATGAATCATCCTTCACATCTGCCTGGGTTTTTAAGTGCTAAAACCACGAACCGCGAGGCTCACTGGTGGTCCCATGACATGAAATAACTTCGTAAATCCTGCAGAGAACAGTTTATTTGTGCTAAAGGCCTCGACAATAGGTCACATTGGCTAAATATGAATATAAACTGAGGACCTTCAAAGAAGCTCTGAGATAGGCGGAAAAAAACTTCGTGGAGAAACTTCTGCACTGCAGTCGAAAGTGCGGACATGACAATAAGGCCACGGTCCGTCCTCTGTAAGATGGAAAAAGCCATGAGCAATGGAGCTGCTCCTGGATACAAGAATTTTTTCAGAAAACGTGCACAACGTTGCAGAAGCCGCCTGTTGGGCTCTCAGCTATATTCCATGTGCATTGCGAAGTGCCACGGTTATTCACATTTCTAAGGGTGGGAAATCCTCCAACTACGAGCCAGAAGCACTACAGACGAATTAGTCTTTCGTCCTTCGTACTCAAGAACCTTGACCACATACTACTACGAATGATGGCAACATCATAAGGATTAGTGGCCTGAACATTGATGAAGCATTCAACAATATGAGTCCAGATTACGTTAACAACGCCCAATGAATATGAACGTAAATAGGTTCCCAGCGGGATTAACTGATCAACTACTCAAGAGAAGGAAAATCCTTTCGTCGTTGTGGACGATATATTGCAAGGGCCACACTTCAGGGTAGTGTTGTTTCTCCATTCTATGGAAATTAACGGTATACTCGATATTTGTTTCAGCGGCCAATTCCCACAAAATTTGTGTGACCTGATGTAGGTAGCATTGCGAGAGGTTTCCTCATGAGCCTCCCAATGCGGACTCAGCGTTAATTCCAACAAGGTAAGCTTGTCTTATACACTAAACGGTGCAAAATACCACCAAACCTACAACAACTGAATGGTGTGTGATTTAATCTGGCCGATAATGCAAAATTGCCACAAAATGGGCGGATAAATTTTGGTAAAATTTTTCAGAAGGGATGATTGGGTGGAGTCGCAAAGGTCCTTCGGTGCTGACGGCAGTAGATTGACTATTCTAAGTTAAACGGTAGGGTTGTAGGAGGGCCCTTTAAATACCTTTAACGCCCTCTCAGTCTGCCTGATCATTGTAGTGTCTTCCAGGCAGCAGTATCAGCTATCGTGTAAGCTGTGACATGGATAGGGAAACATACTATCGGCAAGAAAATCTTCATTTTAACGACAGCCAAGCGGCCATCACATCCCTTGGCGCTTATTCATTACATTCTGCACTAACACTAAACTGTCGCCGATTTCTTCTAGAGATGGCGCAACAGAACCTTGGACATCTTACATGGGCCCCGAGACATTCGGAAATTGAAGTAAACTTTGTTGCAGGCGAACTTGCTAGGAAGGACACGACGATAAGATGCCAAGGTATACCCTTTTCCACGTGCCAGCTAATGCTAAAAGAGAACATCTACCGTTAAGCCAACGTAATATTGCTACAAACTCCGAGGTGTGGACATCCAAGAAAACATGGCCAAAATGGGATGTCAAGAGATACCGTCATATTTACAACCTAAGTAGGGATACAGTTTCCACACTTATAAAAGAAAAAACTGGGCTGGTAGCCTTTAGGTGAGATAATATTGCTTTTTCGTGATATCACAACGGCTCTAAATATACTGGCCTATGTCAACCTGACCTATAGCTACCGCATCGCAGAAAATTGATTGATAAAAAGAGGGGCGATGCTACTGCAATTTATAAAAAAATTTAATTTTCCCAATTTCTTTTATAAAAACTTTGGAAGCAAAATTGCTTCCATTGATATAACATATTTTTCACAAATATGTTCTTTTGTACGCTCACCAGAAATATTTATGTTTCTTAAGGAAATATGAATTCGGTCACGATACGTCAACTCTTCCTCGAGTTATGGCTCTGGATGCATTGAAAAATGCTTGTTCAAAAGCCATTTTCAAAACGTTTTAATTTATCCAATTTCATGCTATATTTACACTTTCGAAGTAAAATAGCATTGATTTTAAGTTGTTTTTCGCAAACTCATTGCCCACTATTTGTATCTGTTATTCCGTGCATTCCTTTCAAGCACATTCCTTACGAAAAGGATAATAGGTTTGCCACAGTTTGTCGGTATAGCTTTAACGGCTTTTGATTAATTAACAATTTTGAAATTTGATTTTGTCAGAAGTGGGCGGTGCCACGCCCTTTTTTGAAAATTTCAATAGTTTCAATAAGAGGCCACTATCTCAACTCACACAAGAAATTAGTTTTTGTAGCTGCATTATTAAGTTATTTTTGTTGTTTTTCAAAAATTAAAAGTTTGTGTGGTCTTTGTTCGATTTTGTTTACTTTAAATGTCAATGGGAGATCATTTCAATTCATTGCACCGATATATTTAAAGATATTTACGTTTCCCAAGGCAGCCGGTTTTATGTACCGGAGCGACTCGGGATTTTTCCCGAACAAGGGCTGTCATTTCAGTGCAACCCAATTTAATTTGTAACCCATCCTTTCAACAAGATATTTAAAAAACTTACTGAAAGCCATCGTCTTCACAGGCGGACGGACGAACGGTTATGCCTTCCTCAATTCCTGTTTTCTTTCTTATAACGAATATCCATTGGGTTATTCGTTACTCGTAATTAGCCCTAAAGAACTATTTTTATACTCAGTGATGTTACAAGGTATCTTAAGGCGAATAAAAGAAATATACTCTGCGAACTTTGGTCAGCTGGGTATACAAATATTTATTTTTGGGCAAATTATATGCAAATAACGTCACTTGACGTAACGAGTCACTTTTTCTCGTGTGATTTAAAATTCGCATTTTATAAAAGCATTCACTCATTTCAGTGAGTGACAGTACACGTAAGTGGTCTTTTAGGCAGTCTTTATGTATATACTCTTTATTAAAATTGTCAACTGAGAGTTTTGAAATCACTTGCTGCGTCAAAAAACACCGCATTAAACGGGCTAACAGCAATGATTGCAAGCGAAACTTTCATGAGAAATGGCGTGTTTGCTTCCATTAACAAGTATTTCAATCAGGGATCGAATACAAGTTTCATAATCAAAATAGAATTTCAAAAACGGGGAATGGTTAAAACTTCTGCAAAAGCAGAAATGCTAGTGGGCTAAAGAATTTATCAATTTATAAATACGCCACATGCAAATTTTCACAACTCCTTTTTTAACGCAACGTTTGGCCGATTTGTTAAAATATCCATCAGTTTGTAGGAAATAGAATTCTTCGGTGCATAATGGGTATATTCGGTATTTAGGGGCGTGGCATATGAAATATATAGCAACGTATGTACAATCAAAAATTTCTAAGGGTATTAACACCATGCAAATGATATGTGGCAGTCAGATGCCCAACATCGATATTATATCGGTGCAGAAAAGATGGTGTGATACCTCCCATAAAAATTTTTATTTCCATATCACATATATCCTGAATCGCTTAAGTTACATTACTGAAACTTGGCACAGCTGCTAATGTTTTTAATGCAAGTATCTGAAACCACTGAATCTCCATCACTGGTATTCGTTAAACATTTCTAATGTGGAAAGTCTTACAAAAGAAAGTGTCTTAGAATTTTACTATCATAGATGTATATTACTACGTAATGTCAAAGATATTTTAACTTCATTTAATTTTAGCCCATTCGCATATGGGACGAGGCATCACCATAAATTTTGTTTGGACCAACTTCAGCCTTCCCGATACCGGGCCACCTCGATATGTATTAATGGCCTTACCACAGACAAGTAGGCCCAAAGCTGTAAGACAGATGGGCTCCAATAGCGAGGTAGCAACTACCTCGAAAGCTGCGAGTCAGAGGGAAGTTCCAATTACGGAAGTACGAGATAAGCCAAAGGAATATAACGCTAAGACTCCGGCTTTCTCGGAGGTAACACTAAGACTCCTGCTTTTCCCAAGAAGATGAGTGATGTGGCAAAGCAGTCACTGACTGTGGCGCTGGTTGATCGTAGCAGTCCTTTTGGACAAATTACTACTGCAATGTGGAGATCTGTGGAAAGGGAGCTTATTAGCTTAATGCTTAAGATGATGCGGGAACAACCAAGTAAGCCCCTTCCAACCTTTGATTCGGGGGATGGTATAATGGTGTGAAGATGATAGCGTGCGACAACATCGCGAGCTTGCGGTGGCTGGAGGAAGCGGTTCCAAACCTCCAAAGGCAAGGCACGAACGCGCGGTTTGAGGTGGTGGATAAAGCGCAAATCCCCACGGTACCAAAAGTTAAGGTATAGATACCATGCGTGATGAAGTCGGAGGATACACTGCGACTTCTGCAGAATCAGAATCCGAACATACCGACACATGATTGGAAGGTACTTACTGTATCTCGGCCTACCGAGGACGGTCAATTCTACATCTTCCAAAAAAACAAGCAGGCGGAGGATATTTTGTACACGCAGCTTGGCAAAATGTCCTTTGGCACTGGTAAAATTTACATGCGACTCAGGAAAAGAAGTCCCGAGGATAAAAACCCTAACACGCTAGAGGTGGGCGAAGTCGAAAAGGACCTCAAAAGCCTAAGGGAAAAAAGACAGGTGGAGGTCCCCGACGTCACCACGAATGTGCTAGAAGAGGACCAACCGCTAAATGGTGCTGTGACTCGCACAGAGGAACACCCGGCACAACAGTCACGAGAGTCTGAAGGGGGCCTTGAATACTCTAAATCAAAAGGGCAAGGGGAGGACGACGACGTCAAGACGAAGGTGCTGGAGGGGGACAAACAGCCCAATGGAGCTGCGAGTCCTACAGATGAACCTCCAACACAGTAAAGTGGCGTCGAGCGAACCTTTCCTAACCCTTGAGGAGGGTTCATTTGACGTGGCGCTGATCCAGGAGCCGTGGCTCTCATCGGGAGGAAAGGTTTCTGGACTTAGCGCGCGCGGGTTTGGCGTTTACTACGCGCAAACGGAAGGACGGGTGCGAGCTGTAGTAATGGTAAGGAAACAGCTGCTTTCATATATGCTGCCTAATTACACCACTGAAGATCTCGTAGCGGTGGCCGTTGAGCAAAAGAATAAGCAGGCATTTATCCTGGCGTCCTGTTACAAGGCCCATGCTGCGGAGGTTCCACCGATGGAGTGCAAAAGGCTAGTACAGGAGGAAGGGCGCAAAGGGCGATTGGTCATAGGCGCAGATGTAAATGCGCACCACAATGCGTGGGGAGGAGCATGTACGAACGAGAGAGGCGAATCTCTGTTTTGTTACATCCTGCAAACCAATTTGCAGATAGCCAACAGGGGAAATTTCCCTACATACATTGGTCCAACATCCAGCAATGTTCGGGATATTACATTGAGCTCCGAGCTTGATATCAAGGTATGATTGGATGGTTCTTGATAGACTATCTTTCTCCAACCATGCGTATATCAGCTTCAGCATCCCTCTAAAGAGGGTAGAAAAGGGAGGAACCTTTAGAAACCCTAGGTCAACGAACTGGACTAAATTCCAGAAACAAAACTGGGACAACCCAAAGAGGTTGCCAATGTGGAGGAACTGGAGGAGTCGAATGAACTCCTATCAAGGACGCGTATGACTGCATATAATAAAGCTTGCCCTCTAAGAAGATTGAGAGGAAAAGCAAATCCGCTATGGTGGAGCAATGAGCTGAGTCTTCTAAGAAGACAGGTAAAAGAAATGTTTAAGCTCGCAAAGACCCCGGAAAGCGAAGCGTGTCGGGACGAGTACAGGGATCTACAAGCGAGAAATTACCAGGGCGAAGAGAAACTCATGGAAAAGTTTCTGTACGGACATAGAGTGTTCCAGCGAAACAGCACGGTTGAAAAAAGTCCTAGCAAAGGAAACATAGTCCAGGGACTGATAAAGAAAGAGAACGGTGAATGGTCACGTAATAGTGAGTAATCCCTTGGGGTGCTTCTCGATACACATTTCCCATCGGGTGACGGTTTAGAAAAGCCAGCAGATATCACTCACACTGACCGATACCAAGATCGAGTGGGCAGTGAAGACGTTTTATTAGTTTAAATCGCCGAGCCCAGATGGTATATTCCCGGCCTTGCTACAAGTCTCAAGTAGGGCAGTCGTGGAATGGCTTAAATTAATATTCGATGGGTGCATAAGACTGAACCATGTACCACACTCTTGAAGAACTGCTCGTGTAGCTTTTCTGCTAAAGGCGGAGAAGATCGGTCACGTGTATCCCAAAGACTATAGACCCATTAGCTTAACATCATTTCTGCTCAAAACCTTTGAGAGGCTGATGGATGTGTACACAAAGTCCAACGTGTATGAAAAGCTGCTCTCCACAACACAGCATGCGTATACCAAAGGCAAGTCGGTAGACACCGCATTGCATAGGGTGGTAATAAGCATATAGAAATCCCTGGAATATAAGGAGTATGCTCTAGGAGTCTTCTTGGACATTGCCGTGGCTTTCAATGGATGGTCTTAATTACATTAAAGTACATCCTGCCTTAATCAGATGGATCGGCTGAATGTTAAATTGCAGAAAGATTACATCACAATGGGGATTGTACGAGGCCACGAAATCAGTGGACCCGCAGGGAGGGGTGCTATCACCTCTGCTGTGGACGCTGGTCATCAACCAACTGCTCAGGCAATTCGATGAGGGACCCGTGAAACTTACGGCTTACGCAGATGACGTTGCAATTGTCATAAGTGGAAAGTGCCTTCCAACGATTAGTTCGTTGATGGATCGGGGGCTTCGGGATATTCATACCTGGGCATCTAATGTCGGTTTGAAAGTCAATGCGGAGAAGACGGATATGGTTTTGTTTACTAATAGGTACAAGGTCCCAAACTGGACCAGGCCTAAGTCAGGAGGGGTGACCTTACAGGAGAAACCTTGCAAAAAATATCTAGGAATCATCCTAGACAGTAAGCTGTCATGGAAGCTCAACGTGGAAGAGAGGGTCAAGAAGGCCTCAACGGTACTCTATGCATGTAAAAGAATGCTGGGGTGTACGTGGGGCCTATAGCTCTCTCTTTCTCATTGGGGTTTTACAGCGATTTTAAGCCCTATTCTATACTATGGAGTTCTTGTTTGGTGGAAAGCCACACAAAAAACAACATACCTCAAAAAATTAGAGCGGGTATGCAGACTATCGATGCTTAGCATTACGGGGCCCTGAAAACAATCCCGACGGCTGCACTGTATGCCATTCTGCACATCCCACCTGTAGACCAAAGAAAAAAGCGTTAACGACCGCAACCAGGCTCGGTGCTTCGGGGCAGTTTGAGCGCCGACCATATGGCCATAGTAGTATAGCGTCATCAATCACAAGACGAACAGACTACATGATTCCCTATCTGCGCTTCGAGGGATAAGGCCACAATAGACGTGGACGGTTGGCGCAAGGGTGCGCAAATGGCGAACGAGGCGATACATGTGTACACCGATGGTTCCAAAGTAGTGGAAGGAGTAGGGTCTGCGGTAAACTGCGCTGATCTGGAAATAAGCAAATCCTACAGGCTGCCGGATTACTGTAGCGTTTTCCAAGCGGAAATATTAGCCGTAACCAAAGCAGTAGAAACCCTGGAAGAGAATAGCTTAAGCTGCAACCGTGTTAACTTTTATATTGACAGTAAAGCAGCAATTAAGGCAATAATCTCGCATAGCACAGCATCTAAATGCGTGTTAGAGTGTAAGCAATCTCTGGATAGAATCGGGACAGGGAGAAGCATACAATTATATTGGGTCCCAGGGCATATGGGAATAGATGGGAATGAAAAAGCGGACGAACTAGCTAAAAAGGGCGCATCCCTTGAAGCTTGCTCCGTAGACGTCCCAATTAGATTGGGCCAGATTAAGCGAAGGCGAGAGGTGCACATGATCGACCGAGCGGGAAAGGCGTGGGTTCAAGCGCGGGGCTGTAAAGTGTCGAAGATTATGTGTAGGTGTTACAACCTTAGACTAACACAGTTGCTTCCATCATTAAAAAGAGGGGACTGTAGACTCATGACGGGTATTCTGACTGGACATTGCCTTCTGGCGTCACATGCCTTTATATTAGGCTTAGTCAGTGATAGCAGATGTAGGAAGTGCGGGTTGGAGGAGGAAACGATCGAGTACGTTCTGTGCTCCTGCCCTGCACTTGTCAGGCTAAGACTCCAGCTATTAGGAGTGATACAGCTGTCAGATCTAGAAGCAGCAAGTGGCTTAAGTCCTAGGAAGCTTCTAGTATTTGCCAAGAGGACGGAGTTATTTTATAACATAGGTCCTGGGTTTTGTTAGGGTTTTTCAGTTTGGTCGTTAAAACAAACTTTTGGTAACACTACGGACACAATCAGTCTATGTGAGGTCCTCATGGACCGGCCAGTTCAACCTAACCTAACCTAACTTCACAAAAACACCGTGCTGCACTGAGGAGTAGAAATTATGGACAGTGGCACATCTGAAATAAAGAGAAATTTATATGTCTCATGTCTAGAAAGCTCCATGATAGCTTCAATTTTCATATCTTTTACTTAAGAATTTAGATTGGTCGAATTTTCGACCTCGGGTCGTATTAATATATATCTAAATTACTGAAAGTGTTTGTAAAAAATAAAAATTAACTCGAGCTATTTAAGTTATCCGTATTTAACATTTTTTAATAAGAAATAACTAAAAGTGTAACAACCATGATTAATGTCATCAATGATATTTGTTTCATTTTACTTGTAGTATACGATAAATGCTATGTTCAATGTTTTACATGTAGACTCGTTGTAACGTTTTGTGAAAATACCACTCTGTGCTGCGCACAGTAATGCCTTAAAAATGCATCACTGCCGATCAGCATCGTCATGATCGCCTATAAATACTGTGTAAGCAATGCAATTGACAGCCATTCTCGTTTGACTGCCTTACCTGTTAGTTTGTCCAATATTGCTTTGGTCAACTAGCATCAATAAAGCATACATACAAACGAACTATTAGTACACGTGTTTTATTCGATTGTCTACAATTCTGTGTGCGACTCTCGTCCTAATTATTGGACAGGTCCATTTGGAAGAGTAGACGCGGTCAAAGCATACATACAAACGAAATATTAGTACACGCGTTTTTATTCGATTGTCTACAATTCTGTGTGCGACTCTCGTCCTAATCATTGGACAGGTCCATTTGGAAGAGTAGACGCGGTCGCTACAACAAAAATAAGGAATTGTTGGCTCTGCCAATCCTATGAGCTATAATCTGAGGAACGGCAAGGCTAGCGTTTCATTGGCGCCCAACTTAGTGGCCTCGAATCTCGACAACGAACCGACTAGCGTGCACAAAATGGCGACATTTTCACCCGAACAATTTTCCCAAATACTGGAGGCGATTTCAAGCGGCGGTAAAAGCGGTTCTTTTACAAAGTGTACATCACGCTTTAAAGGGCAACGGGATCCAGCAACGGTAGAGGAATTTGTTGCTGCTGTAACAGTATACAAAGATATAGAGAAAATTTCTGACGCCGATGCATTACGTGGGATGCCGCTATTGCTCGAAGACTATGCAGCAACTTGGTGGATGGGAATAAAAGAATCCGTTTCAACATTCGACGACGCCATGCAATTGATACGAGCAACATTTTCTCCTCCAACACCCGACTGGAAGATTTACTTAAATATTTTTGAGCATAAGCAGCAAGTACGCGAAGCTACCGACAGTTTTATCTGCAAAAAGCGGCTGTTGTTCTCTCAACTCAAAGATAGCATCAGCGAAGTGGTGCAGTTGAATATGATCTACGGCCTCTTATCCATGAAAATTAGAGATCGTGTGCATCGTGATGCATTCTCGACATTTGACCAACTTATATCGCGTTGCCGTGATGCGGAATTGTTTCTGGCCGAATTCAATCAACTTCCGACGGCACCAGGTGAGAAGGCGGAACGCGCGGATGGGCCCAAGAGGTGCTCTTTCTGCCGATTACGAGGGCATGCAGTGGACGTGTGTCTAAAAAAGAAAAAGGAGCAGCAGGCTCAGCAACAATCAACAGTGGCAAGTTCAAGCGGAACAGCGCCGCAAATCAAACGTACACCTGCGTTTGCATGCTACGGCTGTGGAGCACCGGGAGTGTACCGCGCGAATTGCACAAAATGTAGCGGGCACAGTAAAGACAGTCCTCAATATCTAGCGTTTAATGCGGTGAACACTACCATTGTTGGAAGATCCAGTCCGCTAGTTCACATAGAGATGTTTGGGATGACAGGTGAAGCTCTCTTCGACACTGGAGCGAAAACTTCTGTTGCCAGCGCTAATTTAAAGAAAGTATTATAGAGCAAGGGGTGTGTTTTCCAAGATGTCTTGGCTGACGTCATATTGGCATATGGAAGCACGACCACGCAAAAAGTGTTATCAACCATTTGCGACATTACTATCGGCAATAGGGTTCGGAAAATTCGAATGATATCGCTTCCAAATGCTACAAAGAATCGTACCTTAATCGGATCGGACTTTTTGGAACAAGCACACATTGTGCTGAATATGGCACAACGATACTGGTATTTCGAAGATGAACCCAGAACAAAATATGATTTCGCCGCTCCAAGTGGGAGTAGTCTACCGTTTGCTATAGACATAGCTGGTGCGCATGTGGTAACGAGCAATCGGCAATCGCCTCGAACTAAGGCTCTAAACGAATATTCAAATTTCGTAAGCTACGTCATAAGGCGTGATACTAACATCGACGATGCCGATTCTCTAGAAATATGTCCCGAAGTAAACTATGGGCCATCAGTAAAAGAGAAACGTTCAAATTCCAACGACTACTCTCCACGTTTAGTACAGCGAATATTTCAGAATTCACTCCCAGTTGGCGAATCTACGCCCGAGAATACATCTCGTCTATTTGCACCTCCAATAAAGGTAAAGATTAGCGGCTATGAAAAGTTTTGCGAAGAGAACTTCTTCTCGTTGAACTCCCTTGAATTGAGTGTTAAAAGTAAGACAGATGTTTGCGATCTAACTATGCAACAGAGCGTTGAGCTGGAAAAGGTACTATCTCAGCATAATGAAGTATTCGAAGAATCAACATGCGCAACACCATTTGCCGTGCACAGCATCGATACAGGCGACCAACTGCCAATCGCTTTGCCACCATATCGATTGGCACCGCACCGAAAGGCTCTATTAAAGAAAGAAATAACCGAAATGCTGAGGGTTGGTGTTATCATAGAGTGCGAATCACCATGGGCAGCACCTGTGGTTATCGTGCCCAAGAAATCAGGCGACATACGTATTTGCATCGATTACCGAGAGTTAAACGCCATTACCAAGCCGGATCGGTATCCTCTTCCACGGGTTGACGCCTTGCTGCATGAAGCAAAAGCTACCAATTTTATGTCAACGTTGGATCTACAGGCTGGCTATTGCCAAATCGGTGTGAAAAAGAAGACCAGGACAAGACCGCGTTCGTTACGCCGTTTGGTATGTATAAGTTCACACGCATGCCTTTTGGTCTACGAAATGCGCCAGCAACGTTTCAGCGGTTGATTGATCGACTCAAAACGTCTCTAAACAACGTAACTTTATTTGCATACTTGGACGATATAATTCTATGCTCGGTCAGTTTCGAAGAGCATCTTCGAGAGCTCAATATGCTTTTCGATCGAATTAAGCAATTTGGTCTTAAGGTCAATAAAAGGAAGTGCCGGTTTGCCTGCCGCGAAGTTAAGTACCTAGGGCACATCTTAACGTCAGATGGCATACGAGTAGATCCAGAAAAGGTCGCCGCAATATCTCTGCGTAATCCTCCTAAAAATGTAAAAGGGCTACTATCGTTCCTCCAAGCGTGTTCGTGGTACAGGCGTTTCGTACCCCAATTCGCGGATGTTGCAAAACCACTTTCACAGCTGATTAAAAAGAATGCATCTTGGGTATGGACAGATGAACAACAAGCGGCGTTTGACAAGCTAAAGCAGCTGTTGATAACATCGCCTATCCTAAAACAAATCGACGAAAACATGCCATACATCATAAAAACCGACGCTAGCGGTTACGCATTAGGAGCAGTTTTGATCCAGGGGGAGGGTCCGGATGAACACCCCGTAGAATACGCGAGTAGACTCTTAACAAAAGCAGAGCAAAATTACTCTACCATTGAGAGGGAAGCTCTTGCCATAGTGTGGGCTGTCCAAAAGTATCGTGGCTACATTGAAGGATCCGAGGTAAAACTCATCACGGACCATCGGCCGCTTAAATGGTTAATGACGCTAAAGTCACCAACCGGACGCCTAGCCCGATGGGCATTACTCCTTCAACCATATAATTTAAATATTGACTATAAGCCTGGAAAAATAAATGTTGTGGCAGACATGTTGTCAAGGCCACCTTGTGAAGATAGACACGAAACCAAAGAACCGTGTCATATATGCTCATTTGCTATTGATCTTCCACGCCGTGGAGCGAAGGAAATCCGCGACAGCCAACTCAGTGATCCCACACTAAAAGGTATTATTGATTGTTTCGAGGGTGAGACTGATGATGCGGTACATTGGGCCAAGAGAGGATATACGATGAACGATGGCATTCTCTACTGTTACGGCGACGAAGAGAACGAGGATGCACAGCTGGTCGTTCCGAAGTCCGAAGTTCCAGATATTTTAAATACGTATCACAACAAAGACACTGCTGGACATTATGGAATCGACCGGACTATGTCAAAGGTATCATCGCGTTATTATTGGCCAGGTATGCGGAAGGATATTGAGAATCATGTCAAAAAATGCGTTGAATGCCAGCGCTATAAGATAACGAACCTGAAGCCAATGGGCCTATACCAAACAAACTCCAGTAAACAACGTTTTGAAGCCGTAGCCATTGATCTGTTTGGACCATTACCACCGGATGCGAACGGAATGCAGTGGATTTATATTGTGGAAGATGTCGCTAGCCGTTGGGTGGAGCTCTTTCCACTAAAAGAAGCTTCTGCCGAGAGCTGCGCAAAAACGCTTATAGACGAGGTATTCCTACGCTATGGAGTCCCTAGACGAATAATCAGCGACAACGGTGTGCAATTCGTATCCGGTGTGATGCAGAAAGTTGCCTTCTGCTTGGGCATACGCCAAGTATTTACGCCATTCTACCATCCACAAGCGAATCCGGTAGAGCGGAAGAATCGAGACCTCAAGACGCAGCTGTCCATTTTGGTAGGAACAAATCATCGCGATTGGGCGGAGAGGCTGCCCGCCATACGGTTCGCAATGAACACAACACGCTGCCAAAGTACTGGTCATACCGCCGCTTATCTTACGTTTGCGCGTGAATTGCGTACAATCGACGACGTCAACCATGACTTAAGAGCTATCGTCCATTCGGAAAACTTCATTGCTGAAATCACGCCGTACCTAAGTACACTCGCTGAGATGTTCAGAGCCACGCAAGAATGCGAACGAAAGCAACAAGACACTAACAAAGCCGTCACGAATAACCAAAGACGGGACCAAGAAGGTTTAGAAATTGGAGCTAAGGTGCTTGTGACCACTCATATTTTGAGTAATGCTGCAAAGGGTATAACATCAAAATTTATTCCACGACGAGATGGGCCTTACGTAATTATTGACAAACAAGGTTCTACCTCCTACGTAATTGCTCATGAGGACAATCTCCAGTATCCACTGGGTACATACCATGCATCATCACTGACACCATATCGTAGTTCTGTCAACGTTCCCGAAGCTCCGGTAAACATGATAAGACGCCGAGGACGTCCTCGAAAGACCAATAAATAGGATACATCATCGGGTCGATTTCTGTATCCTAGGGGAGACTGTAACAACCATGATTAATGTCATCAATGATATTTGTTTCATTTTACTTGTAGTATACGATAAATGCTATGTGCAATGTTTTACATGTAGACTCGTTGTAATGTTTTGTGAAAATACCACTCTGTGCTGCGCACAGTAATGCCTTAAAAATGCATCACTGACGATCAGCATCGTCATGATCGCCTATAAATACTGTGTAAGCAATGTAATTGACAGCCATTCTCGTTTGACTGCCTTACCTGTTAGTTCGTCCAATATTGCTTTGGTCAACTAGCATCAATAAAGCATACATACAAACGAACTATTAGTACACGTGTTTTATTCGATTGTCTACAATTCTGTGTGCGACTCTCCTCCTAATTATTGGACAGGTCCATTTGGAAGAGTAGACGCGGTCAAAGCATACATACAAACGAAATATTAGTACACGCGTTTTTATTCGATTGTCTACAATTCTGTGTGCGACTCTCGTCCTAATCATTGGACAGGTCCATTTGGAAGAGTAGACGCGGTCGCTACAACAAAAATAAGGAATTGTTGGCTCTGCCAATCCTATGAGCTATAATCTGAGGAACGGCAAGGCTAGCGTTTCAAAAGTAATTTTTTTTTTAAACTAATTTAACCCTACTTTATTCCTCAGTGAAAAAATTAAGTCCAAATTTTGTTATTTTTTTTTTTTTCAATAACAATAAAAGTCATAACTGTTCGGGTCCCTGCTTTCAATTGCGTGCTACTGAAACTTGTTGTGTCTAATTATAATCAATTCGCGTGAAATTGTAGCTACCATGGGACAATTACCCATAAGGGTCGTTGTGAAATGAGGCGTATATGGTTAGTACATAAGAAAAGCTCAGAAGGACAGCAATGACTCTGGTTTTACCCGATCAAGGGCGTTTATTTCAGTAAGTATTTCGAGCACAACTAAAGTTGGCTGGTACTCTCCTATGCCCAATTTTGGCCCAATGAACAATGCCATGATTTAACTGAACTAACTGTTATCTGCAGTTTAAACTCACATTGAAAACCTGGGCCAATATAATGTTATATGATTACAGATCGAAACCATTTTAACTCAAACTTGAAATATATTCCTATGAAACTATTTTGAAAATTATGATTAATTTTGCATCTAATGCAAGGGTCCTAAAAAAATTTAAGTGATTACCCTTTCGCATACGCAACGAAAGCGCAATTGTGCTATGGAATACAGAGCGCTGATAAAATGGGTACACGTTGTCACTACTTCGCAGGTGTCACTAATACGATTCATTCATCTAACATTCGTCTAACACGGTACGGGTCCTAAGCATAAGCCGAGCCATGGCGGAACCATACAAAGTGACGTCAGGGCGAAGTACATACAAACATACATATATAACAATTCAATGTAATTTGATTTTGTTATTCGAGTGACTAATGTCACTGCGTCGGAAGTTGAAATGTCAAATAATACTTAAAAAGTACCAATCAAATGATTTCCGGCCGTCAACTGTTTGGTTTAGCCAGGAGCCGAGCTGAGAGCTGCTACAAAAACAAAAATAAGATACAACCGACGAATATTGCTACAGCATTTCCAGTTGTATTTTAGAAAGTATTATTTGGATTTTAGATAGTACTGATTGGAGGCAAGGAAACGTTTAATATTCAAAGTTTCCCTCCTAAGTCCAGTTTGTTTTATGGCTTTTTAAAACCCAAATGACGTTTTCTAAATTAGTCAAATTGTTTCCAAATCCTCTATAATATTCAATTGATGCTTTCTAAAAGAGAGCTGGAAATGGTAGTTGGTGCTGGCTGTGACATTCCCCACTAGGGTCATTTCACAAAAACTTTAATAATTTTCCAAAATGGTTGTTTTATTCCAAACTAAAAAAACTTCATGAAATTATTAAAAACTGACGCGTTAAAAAACTGAACGTTTTAACTTAAATAGAAATAGAGAGATTTCAAAATAATAAGCTTTGATCATTGATTTTTCACCCTAAAGCCAATAAGAATGTGGAATTCGAATCCATTCGGTTGCTAATATCTTTGAAGGGTAGTTTAAGATATGATTTTTTCAATTTGCGAAGTAATGAAAATTGTTTGGGATTTGAGAACATGGTAAGTAAACCAATTGTTCGTTATTTTTAAATTAAATAAAAATGCTCACTGGGTTTGTACTTTTGTTTTACGTCGTATTATATACATAAGTGCTAATGTATGCAATTAATGTACATAACGAAATATGTAGGCATGTGATAATTTTGTTGAAATTTGTACAATTGTCGTTTGAAATTGTCAGCGACACAAAATAATGAGCTGTACTGACTGGGAATAGGCAAACAGCATGACATATGGTAGAACTTTTCAAGTCGATTTAGCGGTCAAGTAAGAAAACCGAAGTTGTGGTGAAAACGAAAAATATACTAGTTTGTGTAGTTCGACAAAAAGTAGAGCGAGGGCTATTTTCTAGTTTCTATGATTTCTCATTAAATATTCAACCTTTTTGAGATCAAGTTTGATTAAGTCTGAGTTAGGACATATTCATTTGGATGTATGTGAAGTAGGCATACACAATCTAGAAAAACAAAAACTGTTCTGAGTAAGTTTCAAATAGTTCTGGAGTTCCAGAAAAGGAGATAAAAGTTCTTTAAAATTGTGCCAAATATTCATATATTGAAAAAATTTCATATTGCACAAAAATTTCAAAAAAAGTCGTTCTGTGTAGCTTTTTCAAAGTGATTTTGAATTTTGTGTATGCCACTTTGTTTAAAGTTTATGCTGCACGAAGTTGGCATACTCAAATTTCAAAAACTTTTGTATTTTTCTAAAAAAGTTAGAACTTTTTGCCCCTATTCAGGAACTCCAGAATTATTGAAAATCTACTCGGATTATCAATTTTTTTTTTTTAAACTTTCGACTTTTGAAAACATTTAAATGTTGGCCGCAATTTCGCAGAACCTCTTTTTTTCAGGATCTCCAGAACTATTTGTTTGTTTTTTGTTTTGCGAGATTGTGTATGACAACTGCAAAGAAATTTCATTTGGCGCCTCGGTTGCTTCAACAACTGGCCATGAGCACACACGTCTTCATTCCAAAATTTAAAATTTTCATGCTTTCTCAATCAAAATATTAATATTTTGTTTCTCTATTTGCTTTAATGTGTAAAATATTTTAATTTTTATGAAAATAAAAAGCAACTCTTACTAGCAAATCCTGCGTACCGCCGATCACGGATCGTAAAGCATGATACCGGCCCTGGAAACTTCGTAAATATGGAAATTTTCCATATAAATTTGCGAGCTTTGCACGATTTGGAATTTTTGAATTTCCAATGGTAGCATTGGAATGAGTTGCTCTATAGAGTCAGCGCATTCGTCTCATGCCAATCATGCCACTGTTGGTATTTCGTTTATATGGACAACAACATTAACACAAAAAACATCGGGAGCCCAGAAATCCAGCGACGTAATACTCTTGGCAACAATGCTCGCTCGAACTGGGTATACAAATGTAAAGATCCCTCTCAGCAAATGAAAATCCTGGTCTGGAAGTCAACTATTGTATACGTCGTGCTATATGATACGCCTTTGGGAATGTTCAAGAAAAAAGTTCTTTGAAAGATTTACGGACTTCTGTGACACGCCTATAGAAGCGAGGGAAGAGGGCGGACCCTATTCCGCTGAAAAGGCTAGGGGGAAACGATTTAAGTTCCCTTGGTGTTACCAAATAACGCCAGTATGTATATACGAGAGTCAATGCATTTTTTTTTGAATGTTGATACATTTTTGAAGTACACCTTTATTGGCAACACTGCCTATTCTTTTCAGTTTCATGTTAACTGCTATTTTTGTGACAATTTGATGACAAGGTAAATAGCACAAAAAAACCGTCATTACAACAATACACAATACATGTACAAAGGTTGCTCACGCACACCTAGAAATGTTTTACCAAGGAAAAAAAACGCAAAACCGAACTGCATAAGTTGAACACAATTTTAGTATAATAAATATTACATTAAAATTTGTTGACGAAAGTCTACACTCTTAGTTGGAAACATTATTCAAGCCCATCGTTCGCCTCTTATGAAAAGCTTGCTATTTATTCAAAAGCTGTGTAAGCTTTGACGGGAATGGTAGAGAGTTTATTCTGGTAATATTTATTTTTATACCCAGCGTGTACTTGTTACAAGCGTATTATAACTTTGATGGAATAACGGTTGTTTGTAATGGCACAAAGAAATCGATATAGGTTAAGAATTCCTTATATTAAATTACTAAATTGACGCAAAATAAAAATGTTGTATAATTTTTATAAATGTTCGTGGTACCGCCCACATTTAAAAGAAGAAGTAAAACAAAAACAAGTAAGAAAGCCTAAGTTCAGGTGCAAGCGAGCATTATATACTCAGCTGCCAAATTACAGCTTGTAAACCTTTTAAATTACCTTCTTTTAAAAGTGGGCGGTGCCACGTCTATTGTTCAAAATTTTACTAATTTTCTATTCTGCGTCATAAGGTCAACCCACCTACCAAATTTCATCGCTTTATCCGTATTTGGTAATGAATTATGGTACGTTTCGGTTTTTCGAAATTTTCGATATCGAAAAAGTGGGCGTGGTTATAGTCCGATTTCGTTCATTTTAAATAACGATTTGAGATGAGTGCCCAAGAACTTACTTACCAAATTTCAATAAGATACCTCAAAATTTACATAAGTTATCGTGTTAACGGACAGACGGACGGAAGGACATGGATAAATGAATTTCTTTTTTTCTCCCAGATCATTTTGATATATAGAAGTCTATATCTATCTCGATTAGTTAATGCCGTTATGGGGTACCGTTATGCGAACAAAATAAATATACTCTGTGAGCTCTGCTCATCTGAGTATAAATATATATAAAAGCCGTTGGTCATGTCGAAATTTGGCACAGAGTTTGTTCTTGGCATAGATTATAAAGTAATTAAAATTAACTCAAGCGGTAGACGACCACACCTACTTAAAAAAATTGGAGAAAAAAGTCAATATATTTGCAGTTTAAGACTAAATTGTACTGATATTTTACCTCAGAAGTGATATAGCGCTAATATGAATTGAACACATTTTGAAAATGGGCGTGCCTCTTCAGGCAATCTTTCTGTAATACTATTAATGCCACAAAAAGGTACAAAAATCTACCAATTTAACCCAGTATTATCTTCATGACATAACAGTGTTTCCATAAATAAGCGAAATAGGTGGCTTTCAAAGTTCACTCTTTATACACAGCCGACCGTCTGCTTTTCCGTTGGTCCGTTAACACAATAACTCGAAAAAAAATTGAATAATCTTCAGAAAATTTAGTGCACTAACTTATCCGATGAGCTGTGCGAGCTTTACGCAGACATTAACATAGTCCAGCGAATTAAAACGAAGCGGCTACACTGGATAGACCATGTTAAGCGAATGAAAGATTACACTCCGCTAAGAATTTTTTTCATCGGAACCCGCCTATGAAAGTAGAGGAAGAGCTCTAGTGTTGATATCCAACGTCATTCTCCAATTATTCCTAAACCTTATAGTTATCAAGTTGATATCCAACATCATTCTCGAATCACTATTTAACCTTAGAGAAATTTTGTAAAATGTATCTATAGTTTTTCAGTTGAGCTCCTTTCTATTCTATTCTATTCTATTCTATTCTATTCTATTCTATTCTATTCTATTCTATTCTATTCTATTCTATTCTATTCTATTCTATTCTATTCTATTCTATTCTATTCTATTCTATTCTATTCTGTTCTATTCTATTCTTTCCTTTCTTTTCATTTCTTTTCTTTTATTTTCTTTCCAGTTCTTTTCTTTTGATCTCTTCTTTTCCTTTCCTTTCCTTTCATTTCTATTATTTTCTTTTCTTTTTTAATTTTTCTTTTCTTTTCAGTCGGAAAGCAGAGAGCTCAAATTATGAAAATAAACAATCCATCAAAAACACTTTTCTCTTAATTTGTCTCACCTGTAGATACTTAGATTTTCAAGAATAAAAAGCATGTAATTTATTTATTATTTATTAGAAAACAATTTTATTCAATTCAATTCTACAATTATACAATTATATTCTGTTCTATTCTATTCTATTCTATTATATTCTATTTCATTCTATTCTGTTCTATTCTATTCTGTTCTATTCTATTCTGTTCTATTCTATTCTGTTCTATTCTATTCTATTCTATTCTATTCTATTCTATTCTATTCTATTCTATTCTATTCTATTCTATTCTATTCTATTTCATTCTATTCTATTCTATTCTATTCTATTCTATTCTATTCTATTCTATTCTATTCTATTCTATTTCATTCTATTCTGTTCTATTCTATTCTATTCTATTCTATTCTATTCTATTCTATTCTATTCTATTCTATTCTATTCTATTATTTTCAATTATATTCTATTCTATTCTATTCTATTCTATTTCGTTCTATTCTGTTCTATTCTATTCTATTCTATTCTATTCTATTATATTATATTCTATTCTATTCTATTCTATTCTATTCTATTCTATTCTATTCTATTCTATTCTATTCTATTCTATTCTATTCTATTCTATTCTATTCTATTCTATTCTATTCTATTCTATTGTATTCTATTCTATTCTATTCTATTCTTTTCTATTCTATTCTATTCTATTCTATTCTATTCTATTCTATTCTATTCTATTCTATTCTATTCTATTCTATTCTATTCTATTCTATTCTATTCTATTCTATTCTATTCTATTCTATTCTATTCTATTCTATTCTATTCTATTCTATTCTATTCTATTCTATTCTATTCTATTCTATTCTATTCTGTTCTATTTCATTCTATTCTATTCTGTTCTATTCTATTCTATTCTATTCTATTCTATTCTATACTATTCTATTCTATTCTATTCTATTCTATTATATTATATTATATTATATTCTATTCTGTTCTATTCTATTCTATTCTATTCTATTCTATTCTATTCTTTTCTATTCTATTCTATTCTTTTATATTCTATTCTATTCTATTCTATTCAATTCAATTCAATTCAATTCAATTCAATTCAATTCTATTCAATTCAATTCAATTCAATTCTATTCTATTCTATTCTATTCTATTTCATTCTATTCTGTTCTATTCTATTCTGTTCTATTCTATTCTATTCTATTCTATTCTATTATATTCTATTCTATTCTGTTCTGTTCTATTCTATTCTATTCTATTCTATTCTATTCTATTCTATTCTATTCTATTCTATTCTATTCTATTCTATTCTATTCTATTCTATTCTAATTCTATTCTATTCTATGCTATTATATTCTATTCTATTCTATTATATTATATTCTCTTCTATTCTATTCTATTCTATTCTATTCTATTCTATTCTTTTCTATTCTATTCTATTCTATTCTATTCTTTCCTTTCTTTTCATTTCTTTTCTTTTATTTTCTTTCCAGTTCTTTTCTTTTGATCTCTTCTTTTCCTTTCATTTCTATTATTTCCTTTTCTTTTTTAATTTTTCTTTTCTTTTCAGTCGGAACGCAGAGAGCTCAAATTATGAAAATAAACAATCCATCAAAAACACTTTTCTCTTAATTCGTGTCACCTGTGGATACTTAGATTTTCAATAATAAAAAGCATGTAATTTATTTATTCTTTATTAGAAAACAATTTTGTTTTTCATTTATTTAATACGTAATAATCACTTCTTCTTTAGTGTTAAACTTTTTATGTGTCTTAATATTTTATAATAATTTTTTGTTACATATCGCATTTTGTTGAAAGAAAATTTCATAATTTTCAGAATCATAATTATAAACGTTTTCATTATTAAAGTCATTCAACCATGTCGGTTGATTATAAATTAGATGGATACTTACATGTGTATACATATACATATATAATTAAATATATATATCTATGCATATACACATATATCCTTAATATTTGTATATATTTAGTTGCTTCTGTATTTAAAGGTTGCCATCAAATTGTTTTTTTACTATAAATTTTTTAGAGTTTTTGGGGTTTTCGGAGTTTTTATTTTGTTTTTAATACATCTTTACAGTTTATTGTCGTTTCTCGACATTCGAGCTAGTGTCGAGAGAGAAAAGAATAGATATAGATAATATAATGTCTTTATAATTAATATAATCAAATTTAATATATATGTATATTATAATTTTGTTACCATTTTCTGTTTATGTGTGTTAATTTTGCAGTTGGTTTTATATATATTTCTTTGTTTAGGGTACATTTTTTTATAAACCTTATAATTTTCTATTAATGTAAGTATGTATGTTTATTCACTTGTATTTCTATATTTGCTGATTGTATTAGAAAACTAAACTTAGTTCAGAGAAGTTTTCTTTTTTACTATACTTTTATTTTGTTTTAGTCAAATGCAAATAAATAAATTTTAAGCTAACTTGCCAAATATTTAAAAATGATATAAAGAATTCTGAAGTTCTAGTTCTTTTGGTTTTGTTTTATGGGCAGGAGCTATTTTGTATTAAATATGTATGCTTTTTTAATCTACATGTGTTTACTAATCTTTATTGTTTTTGTTTATGGAGTAGATTAAACAATTAATAATTATAAGTTGAGAAAAAGTATCTACTATCATATATTTTTTGTTTTTCTATTGAAAGAAAATTTTTTATTTGTTCAACGGACATTCTTTACGAGCTTCATGTGTAGTTGTACAAGAGTAGCTTTATTTTCGTTTATTAGCAACAGAAACTATTGTATTTGTAACTGTAAGCAACAGCGGTGTACCCTGGGGTATAGATTTTGCCACTTTGTCTCAAAATAAATTCTACAGGCTGTGTTTTTTATCACGTGTATATGCATCTGCACTTAAACTTTATATGAACTGATAAGTGCGATAACTTTATCCACACTTATGAAACAGGTGTTTATAAAATCAATACTTCCATATTTCATTATGTAGCTTTTATCGTCTTTTTTTAATTTTTACCACCACTAATTGAAAAAGCGAAATGTTAACAAAGAAATGTTAGTATTGTAGCTGTATTGACATATGAATACGGGACAGTGCTGTCAAATGTTTAATTGGGCTATGCGTAATTGTCGATAAGCGTTTTTTTAGTCGCATATGTAGATGAATACACGTGGAAAAAAACTACGGCTAGTACTGATGTAAAACACCTATTTCAAAACAAGGATATAAAAATATAGCTAAAAGCTAGCGCAATTCCTAAATAAATTTTTTCATTCTTTTCGGACATGGCTCAAAACTTTTTTTTTACTTATTTACATTAATTTCAATATGATATAGATTGCTAGACAATTTCTTCAAAAGCCACAAAGAAACGTGGTAAATTAAAAATATTTATCGAGCTCTAGGCAAAACTGATTTGTTTTTAAATAAACAAAAATTAATGCTTGTATTTTTAGTTGATTTCGACTTAAGTTAGAAGTCATATTCAGGTCTTAATCATGCCTTTCCGGCCTTTGGAAATATAAAATTATTATTATGAATTGCTGGTGTCCATCGCAGTACAACTGCTGAGTGATAAAAAGTGTTATACATATCGAAAAGTGAAAAAGTCTTGAAATCTATTTCGACTAAGCAAACAACCGATAATGGGCCAGAGATCTGGTGATTAACTTGCCCAGAAACAAAACGAAATGTAGAAACTCGATGAAATAAGAAGTCGTGTTTATTGCCGATCAATGATAGCAATAGGAATGTTTAGCAGGATGTGGCCAGACGAAATATATACAACTACGAAAGGACTTCATCGCATGCCTTTGAAACAGGGTTGTATTTTCATAGCCTTCAATTTTTGCATCAAAATATAAATAGGTGTAAACGCATTATATAGTGCACGAATAGCCTTCGATTTTTTGGGTGTATTTTGTTGTTTTGACTTTACAATCAGTGCTTCAGTTACCAAGACTATAAGAGCCCCCCTATTATAGTAGTTTATGGTGCGACAGCTGGTTATGTTTTTGTACTCAATCGCACTGTTGCATTTCATTTCCATGTAACGAATGCCTTGTATTCTATGAAGCTTGTCTAATTTTTTTATATGTACATATATGCGCAGCATAAAAATAATTTCATCATATTCACTAACACATTTTTTCATGCAAATACTCATTCCAATTTGTTATACTCTCTTTGATCAAATAAAAAATTTTATATATTGGGGAACCGTGTTTAACAAGTTTTTAAATATTGAAACTCTCTAACTCTAGTTAAGGCTACCTCTTCCTTCCAAAGCCCTAGCTACGCCGCTGTTGAGCTTGCATATAGTAAGTATGTATGTTTTTTATTAGTATATTCTACCGCATCGTCAGTTAAAATTGTCAACATTCATATATTTGGCTAAATTTATTATAACTTGCATAAGTATAAAACTCTAAATATATTGGCGCATAGTCACTTAAAACTAACACTAACTCAGAAAATCTGTTTAGCGTGTACAAGCTTACCTGCGAGTGCCAACACAGTTACATATGACAAACAAGACTACAACAAAGAACGAGGTTCAGAGAACACATTAGAGATTACAGCAAAAAACACGGAATACAACCATCATACCAGAGTCCAACTTAGTAAAGCAGTCAGAACGTACTCGAAAACATGAAAATCTACGAACAGAACATACTCGATGGTAAAATAATAAAAGAACAGACAATTTTTGACACAATATTTAAACGTTTGAAACTAAGTTACAAAAAAACAAAGTAGAATTTCAGGTACAACAGATAATCACGCTTCAACCAATAAAAACAATAAACGAATCAAAGCAGCAAACACAAAAAAAAGCTGAAAAGACTCAAATTACTGGCTTCTACCTGCCACAGCTAACCACTCAAATTATTAAGTGAAAATCACCCTCGTTTCAGAATTACCTATATAAAGATCCTTTTTGAAAATATCTGCTCATTTACAAACGAAATATAAATACAAGACAAATTATAAGATCAGAACGTAAAATAACGCTGAAGATGGCACAACTCCGAAACCGGTCTGTCTCCAAACCAAATTTGGCAACGGAAGTTGAAAATTCGTTCGAATATTCTTCAAACAAAATGAATTTGTTTGTTAGAATAGGTTAACATTTTATCGCTTACAAGGTTATTCCACTCAACCTTTCAATACTAGGAGCAAGAACAGGACGATGACGAGGTCGAATTCCATATCAGTCCGGTATAAGGGAGAATCCTTGTAGCATATCAATCATTTGGTGACACAAGTTAGCTCGGATCACTATAGCATATATCACTTAGACAACCGCCTGGTTTGATAAAATCTTGTTGTCGCATATCAATCTCAATTAAGAAGGCAATAATAGGAAATGTTGTGCAACTTCCACTTGTTGCAGATTGGGGGTGAATAGTGAAAATCAGCAAGATCCGATTATTATAACTTATAGCTCCCATATAACCGAGTCAAGGGTGCTTTTCGTCAGAAACATCTTAGCTTAGCTGTTGATTGACTCAGACCAGCACATTCACAGAAAAGGAGGTAAAATGTTAAAAGTATCTCAAATTTTTGCTTTACTTCACGATATACAAACTCTGTATGACAACCCAACCCATATATTAGACGCATCTGTCAGAATGAAGCACTGCGCAAAGGAAGATATAAAATGCACAGTGAAAATTTTAAGATCGGGCCAATATAAGATATAGCATTTTTAGGTTAAATGAAACTTTTTTCAAGTCAAATGAAACTTTTTTCGTTTCAAATGAATTTTTTTCATTTCAAATGAAACTTTTTTCAAGTCAAATGAAACCATACTACTAAGGTAATTGTCAATATATTTATATCGTACTTAATAGCGCTAGTTATCAAATTTTTCTTTAGACGACAACTATTTCTAATTAACCACATTGAAGGCAAAATTTTTGCCCAGATTTTCCTTGTGAATTTAAGTCAGCTTAGTTTAACCTTGCCTTTTGATCGTTACAATTTTTTAATAGATAAAGTAGCAGGGTTAAACGCTAGGCAACTTATATACTACAGTTTAACCACCCAATGGAAATAAGCACCTATATTTTTTACTTGTATCTGCTCCTCTTATATATAAAGCACATTCTTCTTCTACATATACTTCGTTAATAACGTAGGAATAAAGCAACGTAGAGAACAAAGAGAAGGAACCAAAGAGCATGATGTGAGCGGATTTCCTATTCACTGTCTGACACCAACTAACACATCGGTTGAATCCTCTGTATTATGCTTTGCTCTTTGACCAACGACTTACCAAACAACATAGAACGATAGCAAGGTATTGAGAGAAACATTACTTTTACCAACTATATAGTAGAGCGTGTGGACTGTGGAGAGATCTTTTTTAACTAGTCACATTGCACTTCACTCGTTTGGGTATTTGAAAACAAAAACAAATCTTCCATTATTTTTCATTGTATTTAAATGTAATACTTAGAATATATACATTAGACTGAGTCAATTTATTAACCGATATCGCGCCATTGATTTTTCGATAGGATTTGGGCCCAGGAAAAAAGTTCCACTACGCATACCCAAAAGAATAATTGGGAAAATTTTAGAATAGCACCCCTGAGTTCGGGGTTAAACTTGGTATCAAATGAAAATGTATATATATATTTTATTGATGACATTACAAAGCTGTGCTGCCACATCTAAAAAACGGAACAAGTGCAGAATCGAAAAATAACTTATAAAAATATCTTTCATCTGATGTATATATATCTTTAACTTTTCTAGTCTTTATTTACCAAAAATTTGAAAAAGCTCTTTTTTGCATTCGTGAACGAGCTGATATTACCTTATAACTCTTATGTTTATTGTTATGTTAGCCGATCCAACACCGGCTGCGCCATGCACAGTAATTCTGCGTAGAACACCTTTCCGCGTAGGCGGCCTTCGGCCGCGCTTATTTAAAATAACCCTGGGCTGCGCCATGCCAAGTCCGGGTGTGTGGTATAACCGTGGCTACCGCACAAGCTTTGTAATGTCATCGATAAAATATATACATACATAAATGTGAATGTTGCTACAAAAGCGCGATTTATTTAATAAAAACATTTAATTATAAATAATACTCCACGTCAGACAGTGAAAAAGTGAAATAAATTTACCCTGAGGACGATTACCGAAGGTAATCGAAATATATCGGTTAAACAAGAACTTCTTGTGTTTTATTACACCTGACCTCGAGCCAGCTTAACTCACAAAAACATTTAAATTAAGTAAAAACAATGCAAAAATTATATGTGAAATATACTAAAATGAAATTTAAGTGTATCGTTGCCAATTTATATAGATATTTATGAGCATAAAGGTTTGAAAGATGTGTAAATTGTAAGTGAGAGTGCTATAGAAATTTGCTAAATTTGCAAACTTTACATCAAATAACTCGTAAACTATAAGTCTGCGCACTTTAAGTTATATATATTTGTGATCGGGAGAACTCCCTCTTTCATTAATACCAAGTTTAACCCCGAACTCGGGGGGTGCTAAACTAAATCGATGCCGAATAATTTTCGGGCTTGCGAAATTTCATTTTTTTTTTTTTTACTTTTTTTGGACTTTGATTTTTAAGGTTTTTTTCATGACCTACTAAAAAATTTTCATTTGATTGTATAATTTTCATGTTTACCAACGTTTTTAGCGGACGTTTTTGGGTCCGACAGGGTATACATATGACAATTTTTTTAGTAGGTCATGAAAAAACCTTAAAAATCAAAGTCGAGAAAAAGTAAAAAAAAAAACAAGTAAGGACGGGACTGTCTTCCGCTGTGCCGAAGACTTCATACCTTTCATGAATGGGGCTGCACAATAATCTTATCCCGTTCGTAATCTCCAAATAATAGGATGTATAAGATAGGAAATATATAGTGAACAGATGTATGTACATACCTAAACGATTTTTAAGATAAATATAAAATAAAAAATGGCAAAATCCCCCTTATCTGAACGATGGGTTGTATGGGATATATATTATATATAGCTCCGATCGAAGTGATTTTTACAGGGAATCTTCTATAATATATTAGAATATATATCACCAAGGTTCACGTTTTTATATTGGAAATTAAGGGAGAAATGGCCAAAAATTTTCTATCTGAACGATCGGTTTTATGCGATAGGTATATACTATATACATATAGCTCCGATCAAAGTGATTTTTTTAGGAAATCTTCTATGATATATTAGAATTAACATCACCAAGTTTAACGTTTTTATATTGGAAATTAATGGAGAAATGGCAAAAATCTTTCTATATGAACGATCGGTTGTATGGGATATATATTATATATAGCTCCGATCGAAATGATTTTTTCATGAAATCGTCTATGATATATTAGAATAAATATCATCAAGTTTAACATTTTTATATTGGAAATTAAGGGAGAAATTTTTCTATATGAACGATCGGTTGTATGGGATATATACTATATACAGCTCCGATCAAAGTGATTTTTTCAGGATATCTTCTATGATATATTAGAATATATATCACCGAGTTTCACTTTTATACTTTTTAAATTGCGGCAGAAATGACCAAAATCGTCTTATCTGAACGATCGGTTGTATGAGAGATATATGTTATAGTGGTCCGATCCTATAGGATCCGACAAATGTCTAATATAATACAAAAATGCATCCTTGTGCCAAATTTCATTGAGATATCTTAATTTGAGGGACTAGTTTGCGTTCAAACAGACAGACGGACATGGTTATATCAATTCAGTTCGTCGCCCTGATCAATTCGGTATACTTAATGGTGAGTCTATCTTTTATATTTCTCAACGTTACAAACATCGGACCAAAGTTAATATACCATTTCATGTTCATGAAAGGTATAAAAATGAAATTTCGCAGGCTCGAAAATTATTATTTTGGGTATGCGTAGTGGAACTTTTTTTCCTGAGCCCAAATCCTATCGAAAAATCAATGGCGCGATATCGGTTAATAAATCGACTCAGTCTAATGTATATATCTAAGGATTACATTTCAATACAATAAAAAATAATGGAATATTTGTTTTTGTTTTCATACACCTAAACGAGTGAAGTGCAATATGACTGCGCCACAGAGTAGAAAAGATCAATTTTTACGGTTATGTTTTTCAGCATAGTTAAAAAGATCTCTCCACAGTCTCTCTCCACACGCTCTACTATAGGTGTTTTTTTTTTTTGCAAGCGTGTAACGAAGCTTTTCCTTGCCCCGGTGCTTCTTCAGTAACTGCTGGGGTATACTCGCCGTGTCCAAGGTTCGTTTACAATGAATTTGTATTTCGGGGCGCCTTGCAAATCGTTTTCATATAAATTCACTTTATTGGTAAATTCCCTAAACTATAATATAAAATGTATAAAATGTGTATCTATAATTCACTTAATTTCATTGCTTGCTTTATAATTCGTGATGGGCTAGCGGTCCCTCGTGTCCCGTTAGGAACGTTCTGTTAGGGCGCCGTACTGGTCGCCGTCTAGGTATGTGTGAATGTGTCTCGGTGACGCCTTGCGCCGGCGTGTTCCTATTATGGTTAGTGGCAGTGCTAAGCCTGCTGCGGCCAGCGTCGTATGCCTGCGTATCTCTGCTGCGGCCAACGTCGTATGTACGCGTAGTTCTGCTGCTGCCAACGTCGTGCGTATTCGTGGCTCTGCCAGCGTCGTATTTATGGGTGGCTCTGCTGCCAACGTCGTGTGTATGCGTGTCTCTGCTGTGGCCAACATCGTATATTTGCGTAGCTCTCCTGTGGCCAACGTCGTATATTTGCGTAGCTCTGCTGCGGCCAACGTCGTATGTAAGCGTGACTCTGCTGTGGGCAACGTCATGTATATGCGTAACTCTGCTGGCGTCGTGTGTATGCGTGACTCTGCCGCCGAGGCTTACGGCGATGGCGCGCGGGCTCGTGACGTTGTGGGCCTTCGCTTAGCGGGGAGCGAGCGTAGTTTAAGGCGTTGTAGAGCGGTCAAAACCAGCTTACCCACAATCCTCAACCCACGGCTCTCTCCTATGACGGGAACTGTTTTGCGATGGTCAAAACCGATACGCCTTTCAGATGCCCTTCAATTGCTGCTCAGGTGACAGTCGCAACTTTGCGCCCCGTTAGGTGAGATCCGTTAGCCTCGGTTCAGTCACGTTGTTGCGTTTCACCTCGACTCACCCCTACTGCGGTTGCCGACGTATTTCTGCCGCGGACGACATTTGGCTGAGCGCGGGATCACGATGCTGTGGAGGGCGTTTGCTTGCGAGGGAGCAAGCGTGATCTAAAGCGTTGTAGAGCGGTCAAAACCTGCTTACCCACAATCTTCAGTCCACGACTTTCTCCTATGAAACGCACTGGCTTGCAATGGTCAAAACCTATATGCCTTCCAGAGCGCTCCAATAGTAGCTCCGGTCGCAACCACAACCGCGTGCTGACTGACTGCCGTCTTCTCGTGTTGCCCTTTTTATAGCCAATGCTCTTGATGTTGCTAGCATAGTTCGTTGCGTTGCCATGGTTACGGTGTTGCTGTGGCGTGTTGCGGCAACTTGTTGCGCTAGTGATGTTTCTGACACTTGTTTGTGTCCCGTGTTGTGTTGGCAATGTTGCTAATCGTGTTTTTATGATGTTTCAGAGACTTGTTTGTGTCTCGTGTTGTCTGTAGTACTGCTCCTGTGTTATGGGGTGGTGGTTTTGTGTGGGCAAATTAATGGATTATATTTGGTCCTCATTTCCCGATTCGCTAGAGCCAGTAAGTACCAATGGTTCGATACATTGTGGGGTGCCAGTATGATGCGCTTACCAAACAGGTCCGTATTCCTCAGCCATCGGTGTATGCGCCGATGGTTTTCATCCTCGTTAACCTTCTGGGTGAGTTGCCAAATTACGAATGGGCTTAATGTTGTACCCTGTTGCCCGTACATGATCTCCAGTCCCTTCGCCCACGCGTCGATGACCGTATCGGTGAGCCAGCGGCTTCCCAACTATATAGTAGAGCGTGTGGACTGTGGAGAGATCTTTTTTAACTAGTCACATTGCACTTCACTCCTTTGGGTATTTGAAAACAAAAACAAATCTTCCATTATTTTTCATTGTATTTAAATGTAATACTTAGAATATATACATTAGACTGAGTCAATTTATTAACCGATATCGCGCCATTGATTTTTCGATAGGATTTGGGCCCAGGAAAAAAGTTCCACTACGCATACCCAAAAGAATAATTGGGAAAATTTTAGAATAGCACCCCTGAGTTCGGGGTTAAACTTGGTATCAAATGAAAATGTATATATATATTTTATTGATGACATTACAAAGCTGTGCTGCCACATCTAAAAAACGGAACAAGTGCAGAATCGAAAAATAACTTATAAAAATATCTTTCATCTGATGTATATATATCTTTAACTTTTCTAGTCTTTATTTACCAAAAATTTGAAAAAGCTCTTTTTTGCATTCGTGAACGAGCTGATATTACCTTATAACTCTTATGTTTATTGTTATGTTAGCCGATCCAACACCGGCTGCGCCATGCACAGTAAGTCTGCGTAGAACACCTTTCCGCGTAGGGGCCTTCGGCCGCGCTTATTTAAAATAACCCTGGGCTACGCCATGCCAAGTCCGGGTGTGTGGTATAACCGTGGCTACCGCACAAGCTTTGTAATGTCATCGATAAAATATATACATACATAAATGTGAATGTTGCTACAAAAGCGCGATTTATTTAATAAAAACATTTAATTATAAATAATACTCCACGTCAGACAGTGAAAAAGTGAAATAAATTTACCCTGAGGACGATTACCGAAGGTAATCGAAATATATCGGTTAAACAAGAACTTCTTGTGTTTTATTACACCTGACCTCGAGCCAGCTTAACTCACAAAAACATTTAAATTAAGTAAAATGCAATGCAAAAATTATATGTGAAATATACTAAAATGAAATTTAAGTGTATCGTTGCCAATTTATATAGATATTTATGAGCATAAAGGTTTTGAAAGATGTGTAAATTGTAAGTGAGAGTGCTATAGAAATTTGCTAAATTTGCAAACTTTAACATCAAATAACTCGTAAACTATAAGTCTGCGCACTTTAAGTTATATATATTTGTGATCGGGAGAACTCCCTCTTTCATTTAATACCAAGTTTAACCCCGAACTCGGGGGGTGCTAAACTAAATCGATGCCGAATAATTTTCGGGCTTGCGAAATTTCATTTTTTTTTTTTTTTACTTTTTTTGGACTTTGATTTTTAAGGTTTTTTTCATGACCTACTAAAAAATTTTCATTTGATTGTATAATTTTCATGTTTACCAACGTTTTTAGCGGACGTTTTTGGGTCCGACAGGGTATACATATGACAATTTTTTTAGTAGGTCATGAAAAAACCTTAAAAATCAAAGTCGAGAAAAAGTAAAAAAAAAACAAGTAAGGACGGGACTGTCTTCCGCTGTGCCGAAGACTTCATACCTTTCATGAATGGGGCTGCACAATAATCTTATCCCGTTCGTAATCTCCAAATAATAGGATGTATAAGATAGGAAATATATAGTGAACAGATGTATGTACATACCTAAACGATTTTTAAGATAAATATAAAATAAAAAATGGCAAAATCCCCCTTATCTGAACGATGGGTTGTATGGGATATATATTATATATAGCTCCGATCGAAGTGATTTTTACAGGGAATCTTCTATAATATATTAGAATATATATCACCAAGGTTCACGTTTTTATATTGGAAATTAAGGGAGAAATGGCCAAAAATTTTCTATCTGAACGATCGGTTTTATGCGATAGGTATATACTATATACATATAGCTCCGATCAAAGTGATTTTTTTAGGAAATCTTCTATGATATATTAGAATTAACATCACCAAGTTTAACGTTTTTATATTGGAAATTAATGGAGAAATGGCAAAAATCTTTCTATATGAACGATCGGTTGTATGGGATATATATTATATATAGCTCCGATCGAAATAATTTTTTCATGAAATCGTCTATGATATATTAGAATAAATATCATCAAGTTTAACATTTTTATATTGGAAATTAAGGGAGAAATTTTTCTATATGAACGATCGGTTGTATGGGATATATACTATATACAGCTCCGATCAAAGTGATTTTTTCAGGATATCTTCTATGATATATTAGAATATATATCACCGAGTTTCACTTTTATACTTTTTAAATTGCGGCAGAAATGACCAAAATCGTCTTATCTGAACGATCGGTTGTATGAGAGATATATGTTATAGAGTCCGATAATACAAAAATGCATCCTTGTGCCAAATTTCATTGAGATATCTCAATTTGAGGGACTAGTTTGCGTTCAAACAGACAGACGGACATGGTTATATCAATTCAGTTCGTCGCCCTGATCAATTCGGTATACTTATTGGTGAGTCTATCTTTTATATTTCTCAACGTTACAAACATCGGACCAAAGTTAATATACCATTTCATGTTCATGAAAGGTATAAAAATGAAATTTCGCAGGCTCGAAAATTATTATTTTGGGTATGCGTAGTGGAACTTTTTTTCCTGAGCCCAAATCCTATCGAAAAATCAATGGCGCGATATCGGTTAATAAATCGACTCAGCCTAATGTATATATCTAAGGATTACATTTCAATACAATAAAAAATAATGGAATATTTGTTTTTGTTTTCAAACACCTAAACGAGTGAAGTGCAATATGACTGCGCCACAGAGTAGAAAAGATCAATTTTTACGGTTATGTTTTTCAGCATAGTTAAAAAGATCTCTCCACAGTCTCTCTCCACACGCTCTACTATAGGTGTTTTTTTTTTTTTTGCAAGCGTGTAACGAAGCTTTTCCTTGCCCCGGTGCTTCTTCAGTAACTGCTGGGGTATACTCGCCGTGTCCAAGGTTCGTTTACAATGAATTTGTATTTCGGGGCGCCTTGCAAATCGTTTTCATATAAATTCACTTTATTGGTAAATTCCCTAAACTATAATATAAAATGTATAAAATGTGTATCTATAATTCACTTAATTTCATTGCTTGCTTTATAATTCGTGATGGGCTAGCGGTCCCTCGTGTCCCGTTAGGAACGTTCTGTTAGGGCGCCGTACTGGTCGCCGTCTAGGTATGTGTGAATGTGTCTCGGTGACGCCTTGCGCCGGCGTGTTCCTATTATGGTTAGTGGCAGTGCTAAGCCTGCTGCGGCCAGCGTCGTATGCCTGCGTATCTCTGCTGCGGCCAACGTCGTATGTACGCGTAGTTCTGCTGCTGCCAACGTCGTGCGTATTCGTGGCTCTGCCAGCGTCGTATTTATGGGTGGCTCTGCTGCCAACGTCGTGTGTATGCGTGTCTCTGCTATGGCCAACATCGTATATTTGCGTAGCTCTCCTGTGGCCAACGTCGTATATTTGCGTAGCTCTGCTGCGGCCAACGTCGTATGTAAGCGTGACTCTGCTGTGGGCAACGTCATGTATATGCGTAACTCTGCTGGCGTCGTGTGTATGCGTGACTCTGCCGCCGAGGCTTACGGCGATGGCGCGCGGGCTCGTGACGTTGTGGGCCTTCGCTTAGCGGGGAGCGAGCGTAGTTTAAGGCGTTGTAGAGCGGTCAAAACCAGCTTACCCACAATCCTCAACCCACGGCTCTCTCCTATGACGGGAACTGTTTTGCGATGGTCAAAACCGATACGCCTTTCAGATGCCCTTCAATTGCTGCTCAGGTGACAGTCGCAACTTTGCGCCCCGTTAGGTGAGATCCGTTAGCCTCGGTACAGTCACGTTGTTGCGTTTCACCTCGACTCACCCCTACTGCGGTTGCCGACGTATTTCTGCCGCGGACGACATTTGGCTGAGCGCGGGATCACGATGCTGTGGAGGGCGTTTGCTTGCGAGGGAGCAAGCGTGATCTAAAGCGTTGTAGAGCGGTCAAAACCTGCTTACCCACAATCTTCAGTCCACGACTTTCTCCTATGAAACGCACTGGCTTGCAATGGTCAAAACCTATATGCCTTCCAGAGCGCTCCAATAGTAGCTCCGGTCGCAACCACAACCGCGTGCTGACTGACTGCCGTCTTCTCGTGTTGCCCTTTTTATAGCCAATGCTCTTGATGTTGCTAGCATAGTTCGTTGCGTTGCCATGGTTACGGTGTTGCTGTGGCGTGTTGCGGCAACTTGTTGCGCTAGTGATGTTTCTGACACTTGTTTGTGTCCCGTGTTGTGTTGGCAATGTTGCTAATCGTGTTTTTATGATGTTTCAGAGACTTGGTTGTGTCTCGTGTTGTCTGTAGTACTGCTCCTGTGTTATGGGGTGGTGGTTTTGTGTGGGCAAATTAATGGATTATATTTGGTCCACACACCCCCCCCCCCCCCCCCCCCCCCCCCCACTTCGGCGATTTAAACCCCCGTGTCTGCTACTTGGATCGTTACCTTCCTTCTGTTCATCGTGATTTTGTACCTATCGGTTCGGAATTTCACCCGGGGGTTGCACCTCCCGTCGGCGATGTCGGTGAACAACTCTCGTACTTTGTTTGCTACCTCCGGGAATTGGTCTAGCGCTGGGCCCTCTGCATCCTCGGCGAGTATTATTGTTCGGCCGTATTCCGGTCCCTCCGCTGGGTTTGAACCAGGTTCTGCCTGCGGCGGCTTATGGCTGGGCTGGGCGCGCACTGTTTTGGCGTGTGTTTGTGCTACAGGATATGGCTGGTCGACGGTGGTGGTGGTATGTGGTCGTTTTCTGTCCGGTGCATGGCTGCGGCGGATCGTGGCTAAGATTTCTGCGCGTTTCCGGGCTGCCATCTCCTCCGTAAACGGCTGCTGTATGAGCCCAGGTCCCCCTTCTCGCCGTCCTGTATAGCGTAGGACTCTGTCGATGCTTTCCAGCACGTATATGCCACAGTCGTTGTCATTGCTCTGCTGCGGCACGGCTAACTGTAACTCCTGGGCCATGAAGTCCGAACTCCCGTATCTCTGCTGGTACTCCCACCGCAGGAACTTCAGCCACGCCTCAGTATGTGACCTTTCCCCTGACCCTGGAATCGGCTATCCATATGTAGCGCTCTTGCCAGCACTCCACATCAGCCACGTGGTGGGTCATTTCCCGATTCGCTAGAGCCAGTAAGTACCAATGGTTCGATACATTGTGGGGTGCCAGTATGATGCGCTTACCAAACAGGTCCGTATTCCTCAGCCATCGGTGTATGCGCCAATGGTTTTCATCCTCGTTAACCTTCTGGGTGAGTTGCCAAATTACGAATGGGCTTAATGTTGTACCCTGTTGCCCGTACATGATCTCCAGTCCCTTCGCCCACGCGTCGATGACCGTATCGGTGAGCCAGCGGCTTCCCTCGAGGGAACGGAGATCGGTCGCGTAGAGTGCGATACCTCGTGGTCCCGGTGGGAAACTTATCTCCGGCCCTTCCTTCTCTTGCGCTAATTGCTCATCGTCCGATGATAGCTCGATCGTGTCGGCCTGTTTTATTGGGCTATGTGGCCGGTTGGCATTGTCCTTGCCAATTGTGGCGGCCTGGTCTACCCGTACCCTTCCCAGGATGTTGGTTGTTGTCGGTGGTCCGGTTGTTGGCATGTCGGCCTCGACCGAGGCAACCTCCCGTACTGCTGCGAGTGTGGCGTTCGCAAACGAAGCAATTGCGCGTCTGGCTATGGATCCGGCGATAGCTGTGTTCGCCGTGACTATTCGTGCTGTCTGCGCGTACGAGACGGAAGCGCGTCGGGCGTTCGCTACGATGGTGGCTGCGTTTGCCGCAGCTATACGAACGGCGTATACGGCTGCCTTGGGATCACTGTCGGCGTCCTGAGCGGTTGCGCGTGCTGCGGGACGCATATCGTCGGCGGTGGCGTTCGGGGTGTCTGCGTGTGCCTGCGTACCGACGGCGCTGGCGTAGGCAGCGATCGCTGCTCTGTCTTGTTCCGTAGTACGCGTGCTGTTGGCGTCGGTGTTCGCAGCATTTGGTGGTGTAATGGTGCGTGCGACGTCAACGTACGTATTTGCGCGAGTAGTTGCACGCATGTTGTTGACGTCGCCGCCCGTAGTTTTCAGTGGTGTGATGTTGCGTGCGACGTTTGCGTGTGTAGGTCCACGCGCGTTGGTGACGTCGGCGCCAGAAGCTCCTTCCAGCAGCACGACCCTAGGGCGTTTTGCTTCCTCCTCCTCGTAGCGCTGGCGCATACGCTTGGCGCTGTTGGATAATTTGGCGTTATAACCCTCCATTGTAGATTGTTGGTTTGTCAAGAAATTCGTAGCAAAAGAACGTGTTGTCACCTCGGTGGTTTGCGATAAAATGACCGGTGCTTGCTTATCCTCCCATCCTTGACATTAATTAATATATGTTTGTTTTCCCCTGAATTTATTTTAATTTCGATTGTGTTTATTATTTCCTGGTTTCGTGGTCTCTCCGGTCTCCGATGAATGGTATGCCTTTAGTTTTGCAATGCTTGCCGTCTTCTCCTTCCCGCTATCGATTTTCCTTAGTTTGACAATTACTGGGGAGACATACCCCAGGATTTGGTAAGGGCCATCATACTTGGGTGCCAATTTCGCTGCAAATCCCTCCGCAGCCTTTGACAAGTGGTGCTCCTTGGCAAGGACCAACTCGCCGACTACGGGGGTCCATTTTCTCCGCCGTAGGTTGTAATGACGTGCTTGATCTACTGCTGCCCGCTCCATATTCTGCCTCACTATTCTGAAGGCCTCCTGCATTCTGTTGGACTTCTCCTCGGCCGTAGCGAGAGTTACACCCGTCCCAACGTTGACTTCATCGAATAGGGCTCCTGGCAGTCGTGGCTCTCGTCCTTGCACGAGGAAAGTTGGGCTGTAGCCTGTAGAAGCGTTGACACTACTATTTATCGCTAGCCCAATTTCCGGGAGGACGTCGTCCCATCGCTTATGTTTTGAGTTGGCGAGCTGCGCTATGATCCGTTTGATGGTCCTGTTTGCTCGTTCTGTTGGGTTTTCTTGGGGAGTATAGGGTGCGGTGTATTGTTGTCGTACGCCAACTTCCTTAAGGTAGCGCTGCCAGAGCGTGCTACAGAACTGTGCGCCGTTGTCGGATATGAGTACTTTGGGGACGCCAAACCTTGCGAGTATCCGATCCCTGAAAGCTCGGCGAAGGCCGTCTGCGGTAGCACGCCTCATGGGGATCAATTCCACCCACTTGCTGAATCGGTCGAAAAATACCAGTAACATGGTGTTTCCGTGTGTAGACCGTGGTAGGGGTCCAACGAAGTCGACGCAGACCGTGGCAAATGGTTCCTGGGCTACCTGTGAGAGCATCTTTCCGGCTGGCTTTTGTTGTGTTTCCTTGTATTTCTGGCAGGATTCGCATTGACGTACATACTGGCTGATGTCACGGAACATACCGGGCCAATAATATCGGTTGGCGACTCGTGCTACTGTCCGGCGGATACCCATGTGTCCCGCACTTGGTATGTCATGATTTTCGTGTAACACTCGCTGTCTGAGTGGTGTGGGCACACACAATTTCCATGGTACCGCCTCTTCGTCGTGTGACCGGCAGGGAATATGGTGGTATAAGTGTCCATCCTGTATCGTATAGTCGGCGTATTTCTCCGGGTTGGTGCGTACCTCGCTAACCCGCTTGTGCCACTACTTGCAGTGTGGTTCCGTCGTCGTGGTAAATCGTAATGCTTCCAGCGGCTGTCGAGATAGAGCGTCCGCCACCAGGTTGAGCTTTCCCTTACGATACTCAATGTCGAAGGTGTGCTGCTGTAGTTCTAAGGCCCATCGCGCTATGCGGCCAGAAGGGCTCTCAATGGAATTTAGCCACCTTAGTGACATGTGGTCGGTTATTACTTTCAATTTGTAGCCATCCAAGTATGGCCTCATCTTACGGATTCCCCAAACGATGGCCAGACACTCCTTTTCGGTGGGTGAATAGTTGGCCTCTGCCTGGTTGAGCTTCCCGCTGGCGTAAGCGATCACTAGCTCGCCCTCTTCTAACTCCTGTGTCAGCACTGTCCCCAGGCGGTAGTTACTCGCGTCCGTCTGCAGGGTGAACGTTTTCGTGAAATCCGGGCATGCAAGTATGGGTGCTTCAGTGAGTTTCCGTTTGATGATGTCGAAGGCTTCTTGCTGCTCGGTTCCCCATCTCCAATGCTTGCCTTTCTTTAACAGGGCGGTGAGCGGCTGGCTTATAGTGGCGAAATCGGGCACGAAACGGCGGTACCACGAGGCTATTCCTAGGTATTGGCGTACTTCTTTCGCGCTGGTCGGTGGCTTCAGTTCCTGAATAGCGGCAACATTTTCTGGGTCCGTGTGGATCCCTTTATCGCTGACCACGTGGCCCAGGTACTTGAGTTCTTTCCTAAAGAAATCACACTTCTCCGGATTGATCCTGAGGTTGGCGCGCTGTAGTCGTAACATCACCTCTCTTAAATTTCGGATGTGTTCCTCTAAAGTTGTGCCTATGACGATAATATCATCCAGGTACGCAAAAGCATGGGGCTCCATTTCTGGCCCAATGACCTGGTCGAGCGCCCTCTGGAACGTTGCGGGTGCCGAGTGCAAACCAAAGGGCATGACACGCCACTGGAACAGGCCGCGTCCAGGTACCGTGAAAGCCGTGTAGGGGCGACTGTTTGATTCCAGCGGTATTTGCCAGTAGCCGTTCTTCAGGTCGAGGCTACTTATTATATATTACTATATTATATTTCGCTTGTCGTAGTTTGGCCAAGATGTGCTGTATCCTTGGCAGCGGGTATGCGTCGGGAACTGACTTGGCATTGAGCTGCCGGTAGTCCACGCAAAGCCTCCACTTACCGTTCTCTTTCTTAGCTAACACGATCGGGGCGCTATGTGGGCTGCAGGATGGCTCGATGCATCCCTTCGCGAGGAGCTCGTCGATCTCGTTGTTAATTATGCTCTGCATCGCTGGGTTGCGCGGGAAATACCGTTGCTTGATGGGACGGTCGTCAGTCAGGATGATCTTGTGTTCGGCTACCGTCGTCACTCCGCTCATGGCCTCGAACCTTTTGAGTTCTACTGCCAGAAATTCTCGTATGCGATCCGCCTCGCCTTCTATACCACTATGTTCATTGCTGGGTGTGTCGCCGTTAATTCCGTTCCTGACGTCGTACTTGCCGTTCCTCGCACTCGGTGGTGTTATACTCTGACTGGTCTCCGGCGTGGCTCCAGGAGGCGGTGTGTGCTGAGCAAGGGGTCTGGTTAGCACGAGGTGTCCTCCTCCACATGATATGGCTGCTCCTAGGCTCCCCAACGTATCTAGGCCAAGTATAATGTCGGCGATTGCCCCAGGCATCACATGTAGGACTGTGTGCAATGACGAATCTCCGAGGCGTACCTCTGTCCTTACGGCATCGAAAATCGTAGTGCTGACTCCGTTGGCCATTGTTATTTCGATGGCCACTCTTACCCTCTCCCCGCTTCCAGAACTCACCACGTGATTCGCGAGGGTGGCTGAAACGAAGCTCCTTGAGGCCCCTGTATCGATAACTGCCTCCGACGATACTGCTCCAATCTGAGCTGGGGCATATAGGCGACCGTGTTCCTGGTACATGACTACCGCTGATTCGGCGCTGGGTTCAGTGGGCTCACCGCGCCTTGTCCTTGGTGAAGCCCTCCGTCGTTTCCCTGACGTCGACGGCAGCATTCAATCGTGCGTACATCGTTTCGACCGCACTCCCAACAAAAAATTTTCCGTGGGTTACGACATCTCCTTGCATATTGTCCTTCTTGGCCACACCTTCTACATACCCTGCTCGGATCGAAAACCCGAGTTTCTGGTGGTGAGTGGCGCTGTACCCTCGGTGGCTGCTGGTGGGATGATCGTTTCGACTGCGGTGATGAAGCTGTAGTTTTGTCACCAACGACGTGTCTCGCTATTTCGCGACGTGATCCATCTGATGTCCGTCAGTAACTTTGGTGGATACCTTCATATTCCTCGGCGAGAGAGATGAGTTCTCCTAGGGTGTTGAAATCTCTTTGGCGAATGTAGAGTAAATAATCGGGGTGGCTATTGCGGAAAATTCTTTCCAGGCGTTGCTCGTTGCTGTATCCGGCGTGTCTCATCAAGCTTTGTATCCCTAGGACATAATCTTTATATCTTTCGCGGGCGTGCTGCCTTCATTGCCGTATTTCGTCCTCGAGACGCTCGAAGTACCTGGCCGGTAGAAAGAAGCTTAAAAAGTCGCGCTTGAAGGTCGTCCAGTTGCTCCAGTGTACGTTGTTATTGCGGTACCATTGAAGAGCGGTGCCACCTAGCAATTCGGGCATCGTTTTTGGGAGCAAGTCTACGTTTAGCGTATAGACATCGGCTAGTTCTTCCAGCGTTCATATTTCACTGACCACTTTCTTACCTGGTCGATGATGGGTGCGAATATAACGGTCGGTGCCTGAGATGCACCGTTGGGTGGTACCGTTACTCCTGATGATGCGCACTGTTATGGGGGTACTGTGTTCCTGGGAGGGGACGCAAACTGGTTGCGCTCAGCTGGTCTATCGGCGATATTCATGGCTCCGCCTCTGTTCGGCGGGATCGGTGTCTTAGACTCATTTTCCTCACTCGTGTTTGCTGTATTTTCCTTCCTATACGCGGCTTCTAAGGATAAAAATTTTGTGTGTATTTCCGAGTCAACATTTGCTTTTGAAGCCATGGCTGCTATGCGCTTTCTGATTTCTCGGGTGGTGCCTGTCTGCTCAATGCCCAGCTCCTGTGTAATGGATATCAGCTGCTCCTTTGAAATATTGTCTAGCCACGTGGTGTCAATCTGGTCGGCCATTTTTCTGTCAGGTTTCTAGTCAGGAATGTTCCTTCTGACGTTGTACGATTTGCAGGGTCCCTGATCGGGCACCAATTGTAACGAAGCTTTTCCTTGCCCCGGTGCTTCTTCAGTAATTGCTGGGGTATACTCGCCGTGTCCAAGGTTCGTTTACAATGAATTTGTATTTCGGGGCGCCTTGCAAATCGTTTTCATATAAATTCACTTTATTGGTAAATTCCCTAAACTATAATATAAAATGTATAAAATGTGTATCTATAATTCACTTAATTTCATTGCTTGCTTTATAATTCGTGATGGGCTAGCGGTCCCTCGTGTCCCGTTAGGAATGTTCTGTTAGGGCGCCGTACTGGTCGCCGTCTAGGTATGTGTGAATGTGTCTCGGTGACGCCTTGCGCCGGCGTGTTCCTATTATGGTTAGTGGCAGTGCTAAGCCTGCTGCGGCCAGCGTCGTATGCCTGCGTATCTCTGCTGCGGCCAACGTCGTATGTACGCGTAGTTCTGCTGCTGCCAACGTCGTGCGTATTCGTGGCTCTGCCAGCGTCGTATTTATGGGTGGCTCTGCTGCCAACGTCGTGTGTATGCGTGACTCTGCTGTGGCCAACGTCGTATATTTGCGTAGCTCTGCTGCGGCCAACGTCGTATGTAAGCGTGACTCCGCTGTGGCCAACGTCGTGTGTATGCGTAACTCTGCTGTGGCCAACGTCGTATATTTGCGTAGCTCTGCTGCGGCCAACGTCGTATGTAAGCGTGACTCTGCTGTGGCCAACGTCGTGTGTATGCGTGACTCTGCCGCCGAGGCTTATGGCGATGGCGCGCGGGCTCGTGACGTTGTGGGCTTTCGCTTAGCGGGGAGCGAGCGTAGTTTAAGGCGTTGTAGAGCGGTCAAAACCAGCTTACCCACAATCCTCAACCCACGGCTCTCTCCTATGACGGGGACTGTCTTGCGATGGTCAAAACCGATACGCCTTTCAGATGCCCTTCAATTGCTGCTCAGGTGACAGTCGCAACTTTGCGCCCCGTTAGGTGAGATCCGTTAGCCTCGGTACAGTCACGTTGTTGCGTTTCACCTCGACTCACCCCTACTGCGGTTGCCGACGTACTTCTGCCGCGGACGACGTTTGTCTGAGCGCGGGATCACGATGCTGTGGAGGGAGTTTGCTTGCGAGGGAGCAAGCGTGATCTAAAGCGTTGTAGAGCGGTCAAAACCTGCTTACACACAATCTTCAGTCCACGACTTTCTCCTATGAAACGCACTGGCTTGCAATGGTCAAAACCGATATGCCTTCCAGAGCGCTCCAATAGTAGCTCCGGTCGCAACCACAACCGCGTGCTGACTGACTACCGTCTTCTCGTGTTGCCCTTTTTATAGCCAATGCTCTTGATGTTGCTAGCATAGTTCGTTGCGTTGCCATAGTTACGGTGTTGACTACACTAGCCGACTAATCTCTGTACTTTCGAAAATTTTTCATAATTCTTTTCACTTTTCATTTGTGCGTTGGTTTTTTTTTCGTAGAAAACCTTTTTGAGGAGGATGATAAGCGACAATGGCTAAAAAAACTACTTATGTAAGTTCAATGCAGTTATTAATTACGTTCATGGCTCATGCGAAATAAAGCTTAACGTAAGTTTCTTGCCCCAGAAGTGAAAGTATCGAGTAAATCTTAAGCAACATGTTACTTCAACATGTAATACTTCCTGATGTTACTGTTGAAATGTTATTTATTTTATAAGGACCAATATTTCTCAGGAACCAAATCTTAAACCCATCAGGATTCTACACACATGTTCGAAGGTCATCTTATGGCCAGTTTAACCTTTAAATGCAAGTTGAAAATAAACTACGCCTTTTCCTATTGTATTTGAGATATGGGAAGATTTGATTGGAATTTGGTAAATAGGCGGCCTCTTGCGATGGCTAACATTTAGAATATAGAACCGATAATAGAAAAAAAAGCCAATAAATTCTAATAAGTTTGTGCGATATTTTAATTTAGATTTTTTGTTACAATTGATTTAAAATAAAATAAAACCAGTAGCCCAACTCAGGTGTCACATCATTGTGTCGTGTGTTGATTGTGCATATAAAAAACTCGGTTTTTAATAAATTTTCTAGATCTTCCTTCTGGCCAAGTGCTCCACAAATTAAAAAAAAAACACATTTCATTGCAGTTTTATATTGTAGGGATTGCGAAAGTCGTCTGTAAATGTAAATTTGTTTCAGAAAGCATTTGAAACGAAGCTGAAGAAAAAACTACATCAATCCACAATCAGCGAAGGTTGAAGCAATAATAATTTCGAAGACCATCAAGTCTTCATCATCAGACTTCTTTGCGGGAGCAGACTGTAATACTACGAACCAGCGGCAGTAGCCGTGTCAAGCTGTAATTTTTACTATACCGTTTACTGTTGCCCCGTGTGGTTTTTGTAATTTTTTCAAATCTTATAGAGTTCTTACAATTGATACCAAATTTATTTTGATTCGCGACAAAAATCAAGTTCGAAATTTTTCGCGTTCGTTGTAGCAAGCAAAATTTCAACGTTTTTGTCAAAGATGCACCACCAGAACGACGTTAAATCTGAATGTGTTTGGAACTTAACGCGCTTAAGATAAAGCATAAGACTTTGTGAAATCTTTATGGATCATTGTGGAGACGACGTGAAGATAGAGGGGTAGTAAGTGTGATAGATCTATAGCTATCTTTGTACATAATGGACTTTTTGAGTTGTTGTTATGTAAGTATAAACTACTATGCATAAAAGGAGTCGTGGTTGCATATATGTGTAACTATAAAACGACTGCTATGTGGAATATTATTTTATCTAGAATGACGTTTCACATACGGACTATTTCAGTACGGAATAGTACGTTCTTCAATCGAATTCTGAGATAAAGCGTTTTTGTAAAGAACTGCTATTTAAGATAAGGAGATATTCCACTCCGGCGAAAATTTTGTTGTTTTTCAAACAAACTAGGTTAATGAATTCATAAATAAGTTTGAGTGCTATTTTTAAGACTTTCATTTAGATCAATTCGCCCAATGAATAGATGGTTTGTATGTATGTATGCCGTCGTATGTGTATCGTGTTCAAATTTGTATGTAAACACATATATATTTGTTATGTGAATCTGAATGTTAAACGATGACCGAAATTTCTGGTTCAGAACTAGAGCTGTAGTGACGATTGGAAAACATACTTCAATCATAGCAAGAGCTTCGCCAGTTCAAATCCTCAATTAAGCTCCTCTTATAAAGTTTTTTGATTTTCTATGAAATAGTAAATTGATAGTCTTACTGCACGCTTTAAGGGGTATTTTTTTTATCCATTCAGGTTTTTTTTAATAGGTATTCTTATATGACATTATCTTTCCTGCAGAGAAACAACTTTAGTGACTACCTCTGAACTTTCGGATACGGAGTGGTATGGTTGGCATCCATTCTTAGACCAACAGTGATTAAGTCTGTATGTATTTTAATTAAACAAACACAAGCAGCGACTACCTCAGAGCCACATACGACTAAACCAGTTAAGAATGTGTTCAAAACGTTAACAGACGGGGGGCAATTGCTATTTCGTAGGAAATCGCCATGTTTAAAATGTCAGTCGAAAGCACTGCGAGGAGACAGTGTCATCGTTCTGCGTTAGCTTAGAATTAGTGCAATTCGCTGCAGAGTCAATACTTCTAAACTGATATCAACGACATTTGAAAGAAATGCAGGAAACAAGACTAGGGACAGTGCACTAAAAACTCAGTTTTGCTAGTAGAACTCACTATTTCTATAGACTTATACTATCACTAATTTTTTAGTGAAAACAAAATGTTTGTGCGAAAACTATCACTAAAGAAAGAAAAATTAACCTACATATATTGTTTATGTTGCTATTTTAATATAGAATATTACCGGTTAGAGTCCCAGTATTATTTATTTGATGGTAATAATTTTTTCTGATAGTGCAATTTCAGTGATATTTCACAATGCATTTTAGCGATAGTGCTAATATGCCAAACTCTGGCTCGAAAATCTAGCAACCGAACTGGGCAACGAGAAAAGTAACTAATGCTTGCAATTAAAAAAGGAGTTTTAAAGCACTCGTGCCAATAAATCGAGTCACAGCCATCAAAAAGAGTGAGACGACATCAGAAATTTTTATAGTAAACATATTTGTATTCTTGAGAAAATTATGAATACTATACATATCTAATTTCTTTAACCGTAACTTTTCAACGGCTTATCCTTGATCTCTGAAGCTAAATCAGCTGATTCGAACACTGTTGACTCCCATTAAAAATGGTAAATTTTGTCGTTTAATCCATTGGACGGTTATGACTTTATATAGGGCCCTATGCAGCTCTTGAGTAATAAAAAAATAAACCGGCCAAAATACATTTTTCGTAAGCATTTCTTAATTTCATTTTGTATGCATTTTTTGATTTTCTTTAGAGCTGCATACGGCTCCTATGATTAAATATATGTCACCTGGAATCATGAAACGACTCTATTGTGCGAAAATACCGTTATTCACTTTTGAGTAATGCTTAGGAAATTTAATGTTCTTTCGAATGGAACAAACCGCAGTTTTCTCTCTTTCTTAGTTTTTTCACAAATTGTATTTAAAGCCAAATCGGACCGTATATACGATTTTTTTAATATTTCGATGCATGCGCCACCTATCGGAGTTTTTTTCTTATTATTGCATTGTCATCGGGTTCTGAACTATATTCGAAGTTTCAAGCTTGTTGCTTATCGGGAAGTTACTTAAATTTTAATTACAAAATTCGTTCAAAACGGCCAGCCGCTACCCAGAGTCAAGCTAAACAAAAACTTTAAACGCGTTTTTCTCGAAAACTTGTTTTCGCACAATATTGTCGTTTCATGATTCCAGGTCACATGTGTTGAGTTTAAATTTAGGAGAGCAAACAGTTTTGTTAATTATTGCAATGGGCTAGGAAGTTTGGATATGGTAATTTCTTAATCCTGTAATCATATAAACCTTTTTACAGATTTTCGCAAAAGTTTTCACTCACCTCAATACGAATTTTGATTTGGACACTTGAATTAGTTTGTACTAGTTGGACATTATTAAAGAAAAATTATACTAATTCGCAATCTACTAGGTCTTATTTGGAAAATAATAAGGCAGTACCCAAGTTAATAAATTTGAGGTAGTTTCAAACTATCGAAAAATTGAGTAAAATTTCTCTAAAGTCAATACCTATGCTTTTGTTCTGGAACCAATGAAACACTGCGGTTAAAAGGAATAAATATCCACTTATGGAATTTAGAAACTCTTTAGAACTATTAGTTTTTTGCCAGCAAGAAAACTTTTTCCAAACTCGTCTCATACAACATCGCTTTTTTAATTTCTTTAACTGATTGTTTCGAATCTACAAGCAGCACTGCAGTTCAGAACCAGAGATTTTCCTTCTAGGATTGTAAGTTGCAAAAAAATTAAAACACCTACATAGATAAATGTAAGCTGCATATGTTTTTAATTTTTTCTGATTCATGTAAGTATGTATTTTGAAGCAAAATAAATTTTCTTTAATAAAAAATTTTACTAACAATTTGCTTTGCTTTTTTTCGATTTATAGTTCCAAGCAGGTATCGTTTTTACAGCTCATTCTATTACAAGGTACTCTGACTTATATTTATTTAATTTTTAATATGATTTGAATCATTACGTTATCTATTACAAGCTTCAATTAACAAGCAAATAAATCGTATTAAAATTTTGTGTGTTACAGTTTTTTTATCACATGCATATATGTTTTTATGGCAACCAAAAATTATAAAATCTTTGAGTTAAAATTTTGAGAGCGGCTAGCAAAAATTTATTGGTTTTAAAGCTGTCAACAAAAACAACAACTGGAAATTTTTACGGGTTCGTTTATATAAAAGCTGAGGAAGCTTACGTATTTAAATTTTATTGATGATTTTTTTTCTTAAAAAGTGCCTAAATGTTTCTTAAAATATTACTAAGGCAAATTAGTCAAATTAAATTTTTTTTATAAACGCGGTTTATTTGGTTGCGGATTTGAATGAGTTGCAACTATTTAAAAGAAACAAGAATAAAAGCCACAAAGAAGATTGTTAAATTTAAATTTAATAGCTATAATAAAAATAATGATAGTAATAATATTAATAGTGTTGACAATAGTAATGGAATAAAAATAAGAAAAACTTGACGCGATATAATCTTGAAGTTTAGGAAGATAACCATTAAAACATTGATGAGACGTTTTTAAATTAATGGCCAAGAAATCATATATTTCCTTACAAATGATATAAACTTTTCTGAAATTCCTTAAAACAAACCTTTAGGATCCACAGATTCGGTAAACAATTTTGAGAAAGTTCCTCAAAACTGAGGAATCGCGACTATCCCCCGAAAGCTCGAGAAAAAATGTCATTTCTTTTAACTAAATAAAGTGTCGAGTAGTTTCCATTTTCTTACATTGTCCAAGTTCCATTTTTCCCCAAGATATGCATATAAACTAATGTTTAACACAATAAAGAAACCGTCTTTTCGTTAATATTATCAGCGCGGGGGATACCAAAGGAGGTTTAAAATAAAAGCATCGATACTTAGAAGCTTATCTTGCTGAGGTGGATCCCAATCAAAAGCAACCAACGAAATAAGGCGTTTTTAAAAAGTTTTATGAGGCAGAATACTTGCACGGTTAAAAGCTTGAGCCTAGATAACTTTTCTATTACATATAAGGCTAAACCAAATTTGGTTTCAAATATATATATTGTGACGAATATTAGCAACACTAAGGCATTCTATCATCTCTAAGCCGATAATAAGCAGTCACTTGTATCTACAGAAACAAATCAATCATTATGTCTACATACAAGAAGTGGAGAGATATGCACAAATACATGCATATATCTGAGATGCTCACAAAAGTATGCAATCATCGGTCGAAGTATCACTCACATATACACGCGCATATGAAAAGCTATAAACGTGCATCTGTAGTTTATAGCTGGTGAGTTTATAGCTGGTAAACAAGTAGTAAATTCTAGAAGGAGAAACGCCTATAAGTATGCCGACGAGGAAACCGAAGAGTATAAAAGCAGCACCCGCTGAGGCACGGGCAATCAGTTTGATTTAAGCAAACTATTGGTTGTGAAGTATCAGTGTTTTTGTGAAGTACTTTAATAAAGGCCATTTTGCATTATTGGATAGTAGAGTTATTTATTTAACAGTTTAGCGATACGAACGTTAGCAGAAGGTGTAAAATAAGCGGAGTTGCACTAAATTCGTTACAATTGGTGTCAGAATTGTTGAATCAATTCTGAAGATTTCGAATACAACCAGGACATGGCAAAGTTAAGTGAATTAAGGATCCATCAACTGAAGAAGGAGTTGGAAAACCGTGGATTGAATACAAATGGCAATAAGATCGAACTTCAAGCACGACTACAAGAGGTAATGGAGTTGGAAGGAATTAATGTGGACGAATATGTCTTTTATCCTGATGTGGAAGAATCAACAACAAAAATTGAAGAGAAAAACGAAACATCGCAGACAGTTACCAGGACAGAATTGAACATGATATTGGCTGCAATATCTGTACAAACATCGAGAGTAGCATCAATGTCGTCGCAAATGTCATCTCAACTGGAAGAACAGAAGACATATATAGCATCACAATTGAAAATACAGGAGGCACGCATTTCAGAAATGTCGACACAGATTACATCCAAGATGGAAACTCAACTGGAAGAACAGAAGACATATATGATATCTCAGTTGGCTGAGTAGTTGAAAACAAAAGAGGCTGCATATCCTCGCCGCAGGAGATAAGGGTATCATCGAATCTGGAGGCACAAGATACAAAAATTTTACAACTCGAGGACAAAATCGATGCCGAGATTGAAACATTGAGAGGTCGTATACAGGAGCTGCAACTAAATCGCCCAGCTATTTCAGCAAGCAATCCGAAGGTAAAAACTCCATCTTTTGACGGTACTGTTCCTTTCCAGGTATTTAAGCTGCAATTTGAGAAGACGTCAGCACTGAACAACTGGAAAGCGGAAGATAAAGTTGCTGCACTATTCGTGGCATTGACAGGGCCTGCAGCGGAAATCTTACAGAATATTCCAGAGTACGAACGGAACAGTTATAAAGCATTTATGGCCGCTGTCGAGCGACGTTACGGAAGCGAGCACAGGGAACAGATATATCAAATAGAATTGCAAAACCGTTACCAAAAATCTAATGAGACTTTGCAAGAGTTTGCTTCGGATATTGAAAGGTTGGCTCATTTGGAAAATGCGGACGTACCCGTGGAATACACGGAGAGGGTAAAAATCCAGAGTTTTATAACTGGCATACGGGACATGGAAACGAAGCGAGCGACATACGCAAAGCCAAAACCTACATTCACAAAAACGGTATCACATGCTCTGATTCAGGAAACAGCATCGCTTCTGTGTAAGCCAGCGTTCAAAGCACGCCGTGTGGAGGTAGAAAGGCCAGACTGGGTGAACACAATATTGGAGGCGCTGAAAGGATCGCAAAAGCGGAGTGAAAGAGTTATCAAATGCGGGAAGCCCGGTCACATTGCACGTTATTGCGATCTTGATCCTAGTGGTTTCAACAGCATGGGTGGTTTTAATAACAAAGCTGGAGGGGATGAGCAAGAGCGAGTAAAATGTAGAGATCGAGAGCTAGATCCAGCTATTGAATGTCCTGAGATATCTGTGTAGCAAATTGGAAGGAAATCAAGCAGTCTTATCATCAGAGGGAATGTGGATGGCAAAGAACGTGTACTGACTGTAGATACGGGCGCATCTCATTTCCTTGATTCTTAGTTGACCATGACATCAGAATCGATATGCAGAGAAGGGTTATGTGTTATAAGAACCAGGATGTGCCACTTAACTTCAGTTTGGAGAAAGGGTTCAGCAGTATTCGAGTACTGGTGGAGAAGATTCGACAAAGACCACGAAATTCAAAGGTAAAAGTTGATCGACCGAATGGGCAAATAAAGCGAAATCAAAAGTACCTGGGAGAGAAACACTGGTATTCGCAAAACCAAATGGACGTACAAAAACGAAGGAAACGATTTCCCAGAATGAATGCGAGGGTAGTTTCAAGACGGCGCACTACTGTTGTGAAACGTGGGAACGATACTGATTATGCGACGCCAATCCGTCAAGCGCAAGCTCTACGAAGTAGATCATTGGCCAAACAACAGAGTGTGAGGGAACGAACCAAAATAATGAGTAGTAAGAGGAAACACAGGTACGACGAGAACAAAAATTCGGAAGGTTTCTTGGAGGGAGATTTGGTACTGTTATACAACACTCACCGGTGGAAAGGTGTTCCATCCAAATTTCGGTGCAGTTGGGAAGGCCCGTACAAAGTTGTGAAGAAGATCAGTGATGCCATCTACTGCATACAAACTATTGGGAAACCACGAAATAGAAGGGTGGTTCATTTGGAGATGTTAGCGGCGTTTAGATCAGGAAATTTGTCCGATCGGGACGATCAGACTTAGGTGGAGAGCAGTGTGACGAATATTAGCAACACTAAGACACACTATCAACTCTAAGCCGATACTTAGCAGTCACTTGTATCTACATAAACAAATCAATCATTATGTCTACACATATGTACACACAAGAAGCGGAGAGATATGCACAAACACATGCATATATCTGAGACGGTCACAAAAGTATGCAATCATCGGTCGAAGTATCACTCACATATACACGCGCATATGAAAAGCTATAAACATGCATCTGTAGTTTATAGCTGGTAAACAAGTAGAAAATTATGAAAGGAGAAACGCCTAGAAGTATGCCGACGGGGAAACCGAAGAGTATAAAAGCAGCACCCACTTAGGAACGGGCAATCAGTTTGATTTAAGCAAGCTATTGGTTGTGAAGTATCAGTGTTATTGTGAATAAAGGCCATTTTGTATTATTGAATATTAAAGTTATTTATTTAACAGCTTAGCGATACCAACGTTAGCAGAAGGTGTAAAATAAGCGGAGTTTCACTAAATTCGTTACAATATTAGACCGGTGAAAATGAGTGCACCGTACTGGGTTTCAATTTAAAATTTATAAATTACAGCAACACAGAAAAAAAAGTAAAAAAATCGAGTGGTTTAGAACTGACGTGCCACTTATTCAAGTACCTACCTACTGAACTATCAAATCTGTACAACGAGACATATGATAATATTTCATATAAATAACAGAATGTTTCGAAAAAGAACCAAAGACTTGCAGCATTTTTCACACACGAAGTTTTTTATTTTTTAGTTTTAAGTTTTCACCTCCAAGGAGTTTGTTTTAAAAGCAGACATTTCTATTTTTAGATTTTTGAAAGTTTTTTTTTTGTCTTAAAAAATTTTAGGATTTTAGACTTATTGTTTTAAATTAAAAAACACGGTAGTATTTTGAGAGGTTTTTAATTAAGTAAAAATAGTTTAAAAAATTGCTAAACCGATGAAAGGTTTATAATTAAGTCTCAAACTTCTAACCGTGTGTAAAATAATCTTTACGGCGGCTGCCATGGTGTGATAGTAGCGTGCTCCCCATACCACACCGAAGATCCTGCGTTCACGCCCCGGGCAAAGCAATATCAAAATTTTTAGAAACAAGGTTTTTCAATTAGAAGAAAATTTTTCTAAGCGGGGTCGCCCCTCGGCAGTGTTTGGCAAGCACTCCGAGTGTATTTCTGCCATGAAAAGCTCTCAGTGAAAACTCATCTGCCATGCAGATGCCGTTCGGAATCGGCATAAAACAAGTAGGTCCCGTCCCGGCAATTTGTGGAAAAAATTAAAAAGGAGCACGACGCAAATTGGAAGAGAAGCTCGGCCTAAAATCTCTTCGGAGGTTATCGCGCCTTAAATTTTTTTTATTTACTATAACTCAAAAAAATTAATAATTCAACTGGCAACACCATGAACACCATGCACCCGTTTTGATTGAAAATTCATCTACCTTGGCTGGTCTCTATCGCAATCGTATGAAAAATGTGTGACCTTTTTATTGAAAACTGTTAACAATTAATTGGGACAGAGGCTTAGAATTTGGCAGCGTTGTATCGGAGTCAAACTAATTTGGCCGAAAAAGTTTTTATTTTAGTTCTCTTATTGGCATACTAATATCAAAAGGTTAATTATTAATTGAGATTGTTGTTGAAATTACTTGCAAGCTGCAGCTATAATTTCAATAACTGACGCAAATATAAAGGGAACATGTGTCACTCTCCACATTTTCTTTCATTGCCTCTGAGACGTTTTCCTGGTTCGGAGCGACTTAATTCCTTAGCAAAAAAATTAAGTAGCCAGCGAAGCTGTTCGGGTGCAATTCGCTTTACTATGCATATATCCTCGCAAAGGCCCGAACAGCTCGTAATTCAATTTTATTTCGGCACACACTGTTTGTTTGATAAAGCGGTGCTTTCATTTTGTGGTGAGCTTTTCTGTCGAATACCTCAGGGTTTGTCTGCTTTTGATAACATTAATGATTCTGAACCATATGCTAAGACAGCAGACTTACAAAATTGTAGATCAAATTTTTTTCTTAAATTTCTTCTTGTAGATAGATATTTCTTTACTGCCAACTATTCATCTTGTTCCCAATCATCGCAAGACGTTTTTTTTATGCAGACCAGAAAAGGACGAACAGGTTGCACGTTTGTTAAGAATATTGTTATCCATATAATCAGCTTGATCTAGAAACTGAACATCTAGTATTATATTATACTTGGCTATTTAGCTCAGTTTCTCCAATATTCTACTCTTGTACCAAGGTAAAGGCCAAAAGGCTTAGCTGTCTAGGTCATCAATTGCGAACAGATGAAGACGCCATTTGGAAGCAGAGCATTGAGAGACAGGTGAAGGACAACTTGTCCCCCTTGGTGCTCCCAATTGACGTTCTATATCGCGAAACAGGAGTAGCTGGCGTGACTTCAAAAATTTAAAGCAATATTTTTGGAACAATGGACCGCATGAATAGAACACCAGCACTTGCTAAGACTTGAGTTATTGACTAAAATGTGCGTACTCCAAGCATAGCTCATTATTTATGCATGAGCCCCAATATCTGACAGAGGGCGTTCTGCTGTAAGACAGTGATTCAGTGATGTTCACAAAAAATGGTTTTATCGGATTCAAGGGATTGGTAAGCGCAATACAAAGCTTTATAGCTTCAAGCCTCCGGAACCCAATTGTCAGCCTCACCTTGGGCGAGGGAATCCTGTTACAAATATGAATGTATCATACACATATTAAGCAGACGGAGTTCTGGCGACCCCAAGATTCGCCTGGAACTATGGGGTGGGGTAGGATGGCCTAGAAAGTTTAAGGTAGTCATATAAATCGTTCCCGAGATGATCGGGCTAGTACCTTAATGGTGATTTGTTACCGGAACGTACCGGATCTATATCCGGCAAAGGACCATCAACAAAGATAACACTTCCCAAAACCTTCGTGGAGTGTCTTTGTCGTTAATACAACTACAACAAGATAACCTTTAAAGTTTACTTGAGAAAACGTCCATCAGGTTATTACTTTTCCAGATAAGAAATTGGCTTATTTGTCGCGAATAAATGAACTCGAAGTGTTGAAAATAAGAAAAGTGTATAAGTAAGTGATTCTCCGATGATCAAGTTCTAAAGAAAATAAAAGTACCATAAATATATAAACCAATGTACTTTTTTACATAATGCATTCATTTCAAGTCTGCAATTTATTAACACCGTGGTGTGATGGTAGCGTGCTCCGCCTATCACACCGTATGCCCTGGGTTCAACTCCCGGGCAAAGCAACATCAAAATTTTAGAAATAAGATTTTTCAATTAGAAGACAATTTTTCTAAGCGGGGTCGCCCCTCGGCAGTGTCTGGCAAGCGCTCCGATTGTATTTCTGCCATGAAAAGCTCTCAGTGAAAACTCATCTGCCTTGCAGATGCCGTTCGGAGTCGGCATAAAACATGTAGGTCCCGTCCGGCCAATTTGTAGGGAAAAATCAAGAGGAGCACGACGCAAATTGGAAGAGAAGCTCGGCCTTAGATCTCTTCGGAGGTTATCGCGCCTTACATTTATTTTTTTTTATAATTCAAGTTTAATGTATTTTTGTGTCTTAACACATGTGCATGGATGTATGTATGTATGTATGTGTTAAAGTCATAATTATAATTGGCCTTATTTACATATCTACGTACTTAGTGTGTGTAAAGGGTCCATTACTGATACTTAGCATAGACTTGACTTGACTTGGCGTAAACTTGTCTACTTAGCCACGATTGTACTCCACTTAGCGCATACAATCTGGCATCATAATCAATAAATGTCAATTTGTATGACAAAATGTCAAAATGAAAGGGAAACAAACAAATGGCATCTCAAAATGTAAACGTCACTTAGAACTTACATAGAAAATCAAAATTCAACAGACTTCTAAGTCAAGTTAAGTGTTGCTAAGTTTTGAGTAATCAGTAACATCTAATGTTCATTTAACAGAACTGTAAGTGACAGTTCTCAAGTCAAGTCAAGTCTATCCTAAGTATCAGTAATGGGCTCTTAAGAGTTTTTAATTCTTTATTTATTTTATATTAGTAATGTATAGCATAAAGCTTTGAGAGAAATATTTGAATATATTTCTTGTTGAGTGTTGATCGATTTTAATTTACATACATACATTTGTTTCGATAATTATTTATCATAAAATTCTAATTTGTTCAATCTTATTTTTGTTTTTTTTGTTTCTCTTATAGCCGATTATGTAAGTTAATAGGCATTCTCTGTGTCTTCATTCTTTTTATAAATATAAATATTTTATTAATTAAATAGTCTCTAATGATAGTTATTTGTGTTTTTTTGTTCATTTACTTGCAAGTACAAGAATATTACGTAATAAATAATTTTTGTCAAAACCTAGTCTTATTTTAATATTTTTAAATATTCATGTATCTAATAAATCCTTTTTTTACTCATTAGCTTTCTTCTATATATGTTTGTATGTATGTATGAATATGAGTGTATGTATTATTTTACATTTTTCTTTTGTGGTATTAAATGCAACATTTATCTGATCTGTCGTCATCATAAACATCATCATCATCGTCATTGTCGGCATCTATAAATCTCTATGATCACTTTGATGTGGATAACATCGCATAGAGCGCAGCGCAGTTTTGCATCTTTCTTTTCGTCTTCATCTTTCAAATTTAGCATAAAAAAATAATTCAAAAATATTCTAAACACATTTACATATATTAAATTTTGGGGTAGTATTTTCCTTTTCTGGTTTTGTGCTTCCTATGCAAATAATTTATGTTTATATGCAAATAATTTTGTTTGAGCAGCTCTGAGCGATGCCAAAATCTCGACTGTTGGAATTAGTGGTGAATTCCCTTATGAAAAGCTAGAAGAGGCACACAATTGTTTCTCCCATGTGGTGGCTCTGTTTTGCTCGTTCCCATAAATTTGTGTGCCTTTTTGGTTCCAGCGAAGCAAACGAACTAATTTCGCGATGCTGCCGTGGAAGCAGCTCTGTGCAAGGGTTACTGTAAATATACAAATTACAGTTAGTGTTTTCGAAATGCTTGATTAGTTTAAGATAATATGAAAAGTAATGAGAAACAATATTTAATGATAAAATTTTTGATTTTTTAGGGCATTGGAACTTGAGGATACGACAATTTGCAGGCCAAAAAATTTTAAACTATTATTTCCATATATAAAAATATAAGAAAAGAATTTGTAGAATTTGTAATTGTGTGTGTATGTATTTGAATTAATGCATAAGAATGTTTTGTTGAGGGGTATGCCCACATTAACATTGAGGAGTATGCATGTATGTATGTATGTTGAAAAGTGTGTAGATATATCTCTTCTGAACTGTATTTCAAAGCAAAATGGCGATAACTAGCTCGGTTTATAGTTGGTCTAAAAGCGCGCTGATGTTCTTAAAATTCTTCACACATACATACTTCGTCAAGTTGTGGGTGTATATTTTGGCTACGTTTTAGCCTTTTTAGTTCACCTGCATATCTTCGCCTTCTTCCTCGAGTATAACCGACTCACCAGGCCAAACAATTGGACGACCCTAGGTTTAAAATTTTTTAAACTCTTTAATTAGTATCTATTGTGTTCTTTTGTAAATGTACATATGTTAGTATATTTGTGGGTATGTATATATGTATGTTTTTAACTAGCCTTTGATGGGTGCAAGCCGAATAATAAGATATACTATATTAAATTTGAATGTAGGTTGACCGTTACATTTATTTACAAAAAGAGAGTTATAGGCAGGGCATCCCAAAGTATGAAAAGCATATTTTTCATATGACTTATTTTAAAACAATGAAATAAGTATATATTTCACAAAAAATGTGAAGTTTGAGGTATAATTTATGAAGCATATTTTGCAATAAGCATATTTCTGCATATTTTACAATAAAAGTTATGTTTCCTGTAAAGTTATTACAGTAAGAGCTAAGAATATGAATTTTAGTAATGCTACTATATGGCCCTTGTGTATTAAGGTAAGTTTACGGCTAAACCCAGATTTTTTATAGTTATCTTGGTTTTTTGAGTCGAAAAAGTCTTGGTTAAAAAACTGACCTAGGTGATATATGTTTAGGTCTCGGGGATGCCCGTAGTATTATCAAACTCCTTTTATAATAAAAGTACTTCAGAAAAAACGATTTTCGGACTTTTAATTTATTAGTTTGAAAGAGTTTATAAAATCTGGACTTTTATTTTATAAGTCCGTAAATGATAGTCGGCTGGCCACCGTGGTGTGATGGTAGCGTGCGCCGCCTACCACACCGTATGCCCTGGGTTCACACCCCGGGCAAAGCAACATAAAAATTTAGAAATAAGGTTTTTCAATTAGAACAAAATTTTTCTAAGCGGGGTCGCCCCTCGGCAGTGTTTGGCAAGCGCTCCGCGTGAATTTCTGCCATGAAAAGCTCTCAGTGAAAACTCATCTGCCTTGCAGATGCCGTTCGTAGTCGGCATAAAATATGTAGGTCCCGTCCGGCCAATTTGTAGGGAAAATCAAGAGGAGCACGACGCAAATTGGAAGAGAAGCTCGGCCTTAGATCTCTTCGGAGGTTATCGCGCCTTACATTTATTATTTATTTAAATGATAGTTAAATCCATACTTTTATTTTTCAAGGACAGAATAAAAGTCCGGCCCTATAACTATGAAACAGCTCCTTTTTAATTCAACGGTGTATCAAAATTGCAATTGGAGCAAACTTTATGGCGGAAAAACAGATGCAAGTTTATTATGAAAAAGTATAAGTAAAGTACCATGATAGTTGACTATGGTTTTTGAAGTCAAATTTCTAGTATTAGTAACAAAAATTTTGAAGTGTCCCTTCAGTTTTCAAATCCTCATATTAAGGAGAATGAATCTGTAAAAAATTCGTTACACCGATGAGCCTCACCTTAGTTATGCGGCCGGCCTTTTATTCTGCCTTGAAAAAATATAACTCCGGACTTTTTCCGAAAAATAAAGAGAGATGCCACAATTCGTCATAAACTTTCATCTAGGACAATTTTTTTACCCAGAAAAAGTAACTATAACAAGTACATCTGGGTATAAAAATGGGTTCCTGCAAAAAAAACATGTGCAAGTTTACTATGGATACTCTCTGAGTTTATTTTATCAATTTATAGTGTTAATAACACAAATTGAAAGGTCCATACAGTGTTCAAATTCAGATATCTATGGAAGTTTTTTTGGAAGCGATTGGTAAAAAATGTATTTAATTGAGATTAGCTGTTCCTTTGGAATGGTGCCGTAAAACTTCAGCGCTTTTACGAAATTGACAAATGCAGGGCAATGAAGATACTTCTTTTTTTTATTAAATCAGATTTTAATAATTTGAAAATATAAGCGCCCAAACCCAGCTTTTTGCATATTTTGGGCTGCCTTAGTTACAAGCGAAGCTCTGGAAAAATGGCTAAAATCCCATAGCTTAATACTTATTGAGGTTAAACAGCTTTTAAGAAATTTCATTTCATTAGTTTCTAAAGAATTAAGCTTGATATATTAACGATCTTTTAATATCTAAGTTCTTGGAAGATTGGTAATTGCGTACTGTTTTTATGTTAATTTAGTAATTCTGTGTCCTTTACTGGTATTTGACTGGGTATACGTACTACACCCTGAACACATTCAAATGGGTGTGAGCGCTTGTTGCTCTAATATTTTGGAAAGGTCGCACCCACCTGGGTGTTTTGGTTCCACCCTTACGTATTTAGTCTAATATTGTAAGCTATTTGGTTTTATCTATTTAAAATTTTTAATACTTATCGTATATTTATACCGAAATACTTCTTTGAATGTTATAACTCCTGAAATAGTTAATTAAAAACCAAAACTTTCTGGTATTAAGCATTTTAAAGTTTTTCGGGTTAAGCCAAGTTTTAATCACATTTGTACATACCTAACACTGATATACATCAAATGTGTGTTGCTTAACAAACTCGCCTAACAACTGCTTAGTGACTAAGTATTCAATGCTAAAAAATTTTTCATAATTTTGGTGAATATGAAGGCTTGTTCAAGTATAAGTTTTGAGGAATATATCGATGATTAAAAACGATTCATTGAAAGTGTAATGCCGATATTAACATATTTATAAACGACACATCGGCATTTTTGAAATATCGAATCGCTTGAATCCCCACAGGTAAGTACGCCCATCACGAGCCTAAATCTTTTCTCATTCAAGGGCGGAGCAACTTTGTAACTTGAATGCAAATAAATACTTGAAAATGATAGCAAGTAGGTTCCATGGTTTTCCTTCTCGATTCTAATCATGGCTGCTTCTAAACCGACAGCCGACAGGAAACGGGAGATTAGTATAGATGTAAGCTTCCCCCTGAGCGAACTCATTCTAACGCCAGTTTTCACTATAACTCTAATTTTGGCTAACGATGTTTAAGGTTTTATTTTGTATCAAGAAGTTTACTTCGATTTTATAGCGCAATTCAAATACTATATATTGTAATGATCTATAAATGGTTATTTAAAGTTAACTAGCTATTTATATGTCTATTCAGTTTCGCTTTTTGTTTTAATTTTAATGTATTTATGTACATTTCTAATGTGTTTCCTACTAATATTATATCTACAAGTACTTCTAGCTGAACTATTTATAGTTAGCGTATTTATGCAATTAATTAATTTTTATTAGCCATTTTGATTTGAAGCTTGTGTTTGTATATATATGGTATATACGGATGGTATATATGGTATGAAAGTATGTTTGTATGTACATTTTTTTTTATTTGTTATACTTTTAGTAAGTTGTGAAATGTGTCATGAATAATTGTAAGTTTATAAAATATTGTTATACGATAACGTAAGTTAAGAAATAATAATGGAATATTGATAATAACTCATCAAGCAATATTATGCTTCTACATAAGAATCCCACATTCGGTCACTCTTTTTGTAATATATTTGGTGTATAATTCTTTCATATTAGGAAGTTACACTCGTTCCCACTCGATAAATTGTTAAAGTCTATTTGCCTTCGCATGAGCAAGGATGCAGCATCGACCTTGAAACCATTGTTATTTGAGCATCGATGTTTCTTCATTAATAAGATATCGATTTCGAAAACATCGACGTTTGTGAACAATACATCGATGGCGGTTAGATGTCCTAGTCAATATTTTTTTCGTAAATTTATTATGAAAAGTAGCACCAAAATGTATGTTTTCATTAAAATTGCTTCGGAATACCCGCTAAAACTGTTCCATTAGAAAAAGAAATGAACTGTGGGAAGCTGTTTACTACACATAGTTTTATAATACGTATGCACCTATGTAAATGCTTAGTTTAGGCGATACTTTTTTGATACCAATCACTTTCCTTGATACTTTCAAATAAGTACAAGCATTAAGTTTTTGTTATTTTTGTTGTTTTTGTAGCTATAAAGTACTACCAGAGGTTTTAACATTGTGTTATCGATGTTGGTGGTATTTTGCCGGATAAAAATGCGGTACGTTCCGGTAATAAGCACCGTTAAGATACAAGCCTTACTATCTCGGGAACTATGTAATATGACTACATTGAAACTTGTATCCCTTTAGCGCAGGCTGGCAAATCAGAACGTGTTTTTGAGTTCATATTATAAACAAATTGTCAATTCGTTCTGTGGTTAAATTGATTTTAATTGGCAACGCCTATAACACATCATGGTTAACTGAGGACCTATGAGCTATAAGGAATACAGCTCGCAGGCATTCATGGGGTTGTAATGCGGAGCAAAATAAAGAACTTTTTTAGATCAGGTCATTAGAGTAGTGTCATTTACGATGAGTTATTATTAAATTGTGTTCAAATAAACAGGTAAGCACTCATCTGGCTAGTTAACTCATTAATGAGTATTCATTTATGCAAAAACAAGAGAAGAAGAAATTCAGCTTCGGTTCCAATTTGCATCGTGCTCCTTTTAATTGTTCCTACAAATTGGCGTGAAATACATCTTTTATACCGACTTTGAACGGCATCTGCAAGGCACATGCATTTTCACTGAGAAGCTTTTCATAGCAGAAATACACTCAGAGTATTTGCAGAAACACACTCGATGTTGCTTTGCCCGCGACTTGAACCTAGGACCTTTGGTGTGGTAAGCGGAGCACGGTACCACCACATCCCGGTGGCTTCGTTCTATAATACCGAATTTTATATTATAAAAACGAAATTAAAAATTGACTAGCCAGGTGTGAATCTCGCAAATACCGTACGAAATGTATGTTTGAGGGTTCATATATCCATAAGTATTATTTACAAATAAATTAAATCTACCATCGACCAGACTTTCACAATGCGCCAAATCTTGGAAAAAACCCGCGAAAAAAGAATCGACACACATCACCTCTTCGTCGTTTTAAAGCCGCCTTCGACAGCACGAAAAGGGGCTGCCTATATGCCGCTATGCTTGAATTTGGTTTCCCCGCAAAACTTATACGGCTGTGCAAAATGACGTTGAGCAACACCATCAGCTCAGTCAGAATTGGTAAGGACCTCTCCGAGCCGTTCGAAACTAAACGAGGTTTCAGACAGGGTGACCCCCTATTGTGCGATTTCTTTAATTTGATGCTGGAGAAAATTATACTAGCTGCAGAACTTAACCGCTCCGGAATAATATTCTATAAAAGCGTGCAATTACTGGCGTATGCTGATGACATTGATATCATCGGCCTAAATACCCGCGCCGTTAGTTCTGCTTACTCCAAACTGGAAAAAGAAGCGGTAAAGATGGGTTTGGTGGTGAATGAGGACAAAACGAAGTACCTGCTGTCATCGAGCAAAGAGTCAGCGCATATGCGCCTTGGCAACCACGCTACTGTTTGCAGCCATAATTTTGAAATAGTAAAAGACTTCGTTTATTTGGGAACCAGCATCAACACTAGCAACAACATCAGCTCTGAAATACAGCGAAGAATCACTTTTGCCAGTAAATGCTACTTTGGACTAGGCAGGCAATTGAAAAGTAAAGTCCTCTCTCGGCAAACGAAAATCATACTCTACAAGTCACTTATAGTAACCGTTCTGCTATATGGTGCAGCATCATGGACCATGACAACAGCAGATGAAGCGGCTCTGGGAGTGTTCGAGAGAAAAGTTCTTCGAAAGATTTATGGACCTCTAAGCATTGGCGGCGGCGAGTACCGAAGAAGATTTAACGATGAGCTGTACGAACTATACGCAGACATCAGCATAGTCCAGCGAATTAAACCGCAGTGGCTGTGATGGCTAGGCCATGTTATGCGAATGAAAGATGACGCTCCGGCCAAGAAAGTGTTTCTATCGGAACCCTCCTCTGGAAGCAGAGGTAGAGGGCGGCCCCCACTCCGTTGGAAGGACCAGGTGGAAAACGATTTAAACTCCCTTGGTGTGACCAATTGGCGCCGGTTTGCACAGAGGAGGAGCGACCGGCGCGCCTTGTTGGACGGCCATAACCGTTTAAACGGTTAAGCGCCAATTAAGTAAGTAGTAATTATTTACAAACTATATCATTTGTAAATACAAAATTTGCTTGCAAGCGTTAATATAATCACTTAAAACGTAATCAAAATCCATGCAATTAATAAAAACTATGAAATACCAATATTATGTATGCGTGTATATTTTAGGGTGGTTACAAGGTATGTTTGAATTCTTTTTTTGTTTTAGCTTTCGGAAAACTTATCCAAAATGAAATTTACAAAATTTCAGGTGAATGCGGTTACGTTAATACGGGTCAATGTAATGAAAAACAATGATAAAGACATGTAATATTTTATACTAACACTTTGAATGATTTTTCTTTCAAAACAACTCTTTGATATTGATGGAAACGGAAACGATTTCTTCACCTATTGGTAAAAGAAAAATTTACCAAATAATAAAATCTGCTAAACCCAAGAAAATTGCGAAAAGTTGTACTCTACACTAAAAGAAATGGTGCTAGTAAAATGAACAAATCGGTTCTGTTGTTCTTGACTTAACGGAGATTTGGTGTAATTGATCGAACTATGGTCAATTCGACCGAGTTCTTTGTCGAACAAACAAATTAGTTTAGTCATGTCAACAGAAGAGAAATTGTCGCTCTTAAGTTAACAAAATTCTGAAAAATTTACAGATTACTAATCAATCTAACTGATTTTTTTGTTAACACAACTGATCTCAGTGGTCATTTCAACAGCGATCAACAGTCAATACATGAGAAAATTTCAAAGAGAATTTTACGCTCACTTCACTCTCTACTTTGTACTTATGTATGCTGTGTACTATATGTATGCACATATTTATGTATGTATATGGCGGCCGCGTACCACACCGAAGACCCTGGGTTCACACCCCGGGCAAAGCAACATCAAAATTTTAGAAATAAGGTTTTTCAATTAGAAGAAAATTTTCCTATGCGGGGTCGCCCCTCGGCACTGTTCGGCAAGCACTCGGAGTGTATTTCTGCCATGAAAAGATCTCAGTGCCTTGCAAATGCCGCAACATATGTATGTACTTTCGTACGAAGCTGTCGCAACAACTTTTTTTGTTCATTTGACTACTAAAACCGTCAATTACGAATCAAATATTTGGGCGCAGTTGCGATTGATAAAAATTGACAGAAATTTCGGTTGAATTGACTCGTATTTCGGTTGATTTTACCAGTGTTTTTCTTTCAGTGTACATTTTCAATACACTTTGAAATTTAAAATGCTGAGTAAAGTTGTAATGGTCCTCGGGTTTTAGGAATAAGAACATAAACAACTTAAAAATAACCTTACACATTTTAAAAAAAGGAAAATTTGCAGACCTTAGATTGAGAATCGCAAACTGAGCTATAAATTGGTGGAAACTTATCGATTTTCGAATAGCTTTTGTCTTAGATGGAAGTGTATTCCAATGATGGATTGAGCTGACAAAGATATTCGAATTTCGAGTCGACAGACACAAACTTAGCTTTTTAATAAGTAACCTGAATTTTGAGAATACGAGATCGTATGCAAAAAGCAAGGAAATGTCGAATCCAAGGATTTTTGTAGCAAAGAGAGATATATGATCAAACTTCCTTTAAGAAAAAAAAACCGCCGCATTGTTTAAGGCCAGCTGCGATTTACTTAATGAAGCCTAATCAAGGCTACCGTATAAGCTCAATGTAGCAAATATGAGGCAAAATAATATATTTTACCAGCTTCATCTTGGTCTCTCGCGACAACAAATAGGTAGATCGGTACACATTTCGTAGAGTACTCTAAATTTTTTTGTTGACTAGGCTGATATGGTCAACATAAGTCAGAGTGGAGTTGATTTTGAATCCTAAATTGATGGGAAGAATATTTTTTCTTTATTAGACTTGATTTGTCACTAAGTCTTCATTCAGCCTAACAAATAAGTCTCCAAAAAGCCCAATCGGACGAGGCATCTGTATTTGGATATCATCGGCATTAAGATGGATCGAGACATTGCAGCAAAATGTGACTATGTTATTAGTTAATGAAAAGCGTAAACAGTGTTCGACCTAAGATAGATCCTTAGGGAACACCAGATGTTATGGATTTTAAATTTGATACTTTATCAACACATTGTACTTGTTGAAACCAGTTTCAAAGATAGCTTTGCATTTATTTTATGGCATAAGTAAGGGCTGAAATTACAACTAGCTTCAAATGTATGAATAAATGTTTCAAAACCAGCCTTATAGAACAATAATTTAATTTATGCGTTTATGCGAGTCTTATCCCTAATAAATATATTATTCCATCTCAAATATGTCGGTCGGGTATCTTGTTTCCTATTTTTTGAATGTTTCGCTTTTATTCCGTGTTTCAGATATGAAGCGCGTTCTAGAGGTGTATCGTTATCTCTAGAATTCGTACATAATTACAGATTATATAAAGCAAAATTTATATGGGAAATCTAGTTAAGTTGGAAATTAGGTAGAGCGTAGAAATAAATCAGATTTTCGTTTTTACCAACACAGGGTGACCAACTCCCAGTTAAATTGATAAATGTGAATATTTTGTAGAACAAATCGCTTAAGTCTATTGTGAATCAAATACCTGTAAAACAGCTGACTTTTGCTTACACGTTTTGCCTTGCACTTAACTGACAGTCAGCATGCTTCAGTTAGCATGGAGAATTTCGATAGCTCATAGACAAGTACCTAACTGAAGATGGTGAAAACATCCCTTAAAAAATTACACGATGACTGAAGAAAATTGCAATGGAATTATCCCAGTCTTCAGTGAGGCACGTGTTGTAGTTATCGGTTTGGTCTCAATATTCCCAAATATATTATGTCGACATGTGTGCTTTATTTGAGAATTCATAATTGATTCCTTGTAACAACCCTAGAGTTTATGTTTGTTTATTTGAATAATTAGATAATTGTGCGGATAAAGGAAATGTTTAAATGCTTCTTACGATGAACAGAACATACCTAGAAACAATGTTGAGCGATTGAGTGCCAGACGACTAAGTCGGTGAAATGTTTACTTAACAAGTGGTGACATAACGATAGTAATTTTATTATTATTATATCTACATACATATATGTATTTATATTTTATTTCAAAGTGGTAAGTATATGAAATTATTGTTTAAGATTAAATTTTGCATTATTTATTTTATTAGCGTTAAAGTATTAATTTAAGTATTTTGTTATGTACATATGGATATATGTATGTATATGGTTTGTATATATATTTGACTGCTTGCGGTATAGTGTATATATATTGTAAATATTTTAGTAGGTATGCTAGTATAGTAGTATCCCATACGTGTTGATTTCGAGTGAGTGATTTCTTAAATGGCTATTTCTGTTTCTTGCTCGAGCGTGGAAAACGAGTACTACATGTGTGAACACAAGCAATTAGTTAAGAAATAAATGGTGGTAAGTATTTGGTATAGACAATAATTTTAATTATTAAGCATACTTATTTATATGTGTATCATGGGCAGATAAATGTTATAAACCTAAATTTTCCGAAAATGGAAAACTTAATACTAAAACCCAGCTTTTCAAACAACAATGTCAGCTTTAGCTGAATTTTATAAATACCAATTTTGAATTGGCACAGAGTTTCAATAAAAGGATATGTTGTGGCTTACTCAGCCATTTTTTTAAATTATAAATAGCCATTTCGAAAATGAATGGTTCATATTCACGCCTATAATTTTATCATCTTCAACTTTTGTACTAAGTATGCTCCGAAAACACAAAATATTATTTTTTCATTTGGACTGACTAAGTTATTGCTATATATGTACATATGTGTCTCTTTTAGTTTGAAACAGCAAATGTGTACATATTACTGCTGATCCTGACATGAGACCCAACGCATAGCGGTTTAAAGCTGTTTAGTTTAGTTTGAAATTAGTATCAATATTTTCATTATTATATTTTGGTATCATTGTTTTTGTTTTTATCGGCCTATTGATAAATGATTCAAGGTGAAGGCTTAGCACCCTTCGAAATGGATCTATCTGCGCAGCTATGGCAGGTTGTCTGAAAAATTTTCTACTTACTATTCCAAAAACAAAATACAATTTTTCAAATTTAGAAAAATTAAAAAATAACAATAATTACCATTGAAGAAAATTATTGTTATGGCCTTGAGTTCGAATCGAAACTTGAATCAATTATCAATAGGCCGAAAAAAACAAAAACAATTGTTAATAAACCATGAGCACTTGGGAATGTCAAACAAAGTAATTGACAATAAACAAAAATCCAGCATTATCAGTGATTTGCACCAGATGGCGTAACACTTAATAAATATAGTTGGTAAAAGGAATAGAAGTAGCAAATTTGCCAGTCAAACAAACCACCGCTGTATAGCTAAATGGTTAGCGCAGCGTGCCAAAAGCGTACTGATGATGAAGGCTTAGAACCCTTCGAAATGGATCTATCTGCGCAGCTATGGCAGGTTGTCTGAAAAATTTTCTACTTACTATTCCAGAAACAAAATACAATTTTTCAAATTTAAAAAAATTAAAAAATAACAATAATTACCATTAGAAAAAAAAATATTGTTATGGCCTTGGGCTCGAATCGAACCTTGAATCATTTTGGTATCATTTATTGAGTATCCGATATTTAAAGAGCTAAATCTAATTCAAGTATTGCATCGATTCCTTTTTTGATTTCATGCTCCACATTAACATGCAGTTTATTTTTTTGTATAGGCTTGCCAACAATTTGCTGAGTTTTTTATATTTGTAACATTTATCTTACCATTTGGTTCATAAATATGTTTGTGAATTCATTTATATTTCAGAGTTAATATTTTAAGAGTGATATTTTAACCTAATTTATAAACTGGAATACTGCGAATTTTATTTGATTCTAAGTGCGAAGTCATTTGGTATTAACATTTTGAATGACAACCAATACAACACTCTAATGAATATATCACTAATTTAACAACTTGCAAAAATCTGCTCAACCAATAAATGCAAATATAGGTAAATATTTATCAGGTTTTGTTTCTCTGTTGGAATACGTGTTTAAAGTTTCTAATTTTTATCAGTATTCGTGCTTATGCATTCTATAATTTTATTGAATCAAATGATATAATTGATGAATGTCTTGATAAACTTAAATTACTAGGACAACTGACCAGTGATGTTGTTCCAAAGAGCTTGTACCAGCCGATAACGATATTGGATAAATTTAAATCATCAAGCATTATTTGAGCCACGCCCATAAATACTTTCTTCTCGATGCGACCATAATCGCCCCAAACAGTCACCTGTAAAGTTAGAAATTAATTTATGATATAAAAATTTACACGTTTTTTTAAGTATATGGTGGGAACACAAGATTTCAATATGTCCTTTATGGTACTAGGTTTTTTTTTCATTAAATTCTATAACTGTTTTTAACATTCGAAACATAGCTACCATATTCTTGAAAAACAAAAGTTCCAAATACGAAGCAGAAAACATATGAAATATGTGTTGACTGTGTGAAGCATATTTACTTCGTACGATTTATGTACTCTTTACAGCAGTCCATTTTTTGGAATATTTTTTGATGCTCAACAAGCTGTCCCGGGCAAATTTCGAACGCAATCAGCCCAATTCTAAACGAAAATTCCGTGCGAGTTTTCTCCCTTCTCCCATTCCTCGTATTCTAAATAAAAATTCCTTGTGAGTTTTTTCACTTCTCCCTTTCCTCCTATTCTGAACAATGTTCGAAAAAGCGGAAACCGGTTATGGGAGAAAAGTAGGTATTATGAATGTGAGGGAGAGGGAGATTTCTCTGCCATTTCAAAGGAGTTTTTTCACTTGTTAAATTAAAAGGAATGCATCAAAATAGTTAAAGGAAATTGGTTATTTTAAGAAAAAACACTTATTTGTACAAATTTGTGCTAAAAGATGTATTTATATTCTAGCACAATATTCTCACTTCTAATACAACAACAACTACAACCACAATATTCTTTATTTTAAGTTGAAAAGTATATCATAAGCAACGGTAGAGCTCTTGGTATACAAATTTGATGCAGCCATCCAGAAATTGCGCAAGGATTTTTTAATAAGGCTTAAATAGATTTTGGCATATGATGAAGGACGAATTCAACTCAACTTGGCCGCCAGAAAATTGCTTTGCTGAATGAAAGCAGGCAACTCCGGCAGATTTGTGTTATGCGGCCGTCTTCTTCTTATGTTCCGCTGTTGATGTTGCTGTGGCACCAATTCATTACTCATTTCAGTGAATACCACATGAAATGCAATAAATACTGTGCAATGTTTATATTTTATTTCTTAATTTCCAACAAATTTGCAACAATAATTAAACTTTTCAATTTTTTAAACAAAATAAGAAATGTGCAACGAAATTTCAATTAACAAAACAGCTGACTTCGAAAATTCGAAATTCCTATTCCCCAATTATTGTTCTCCCTAGGAGAACAGAATTGGAGGAATTTTTCCACGGGAATAAAAAAATCCGCGAGAACAAAATTCCGCGAGAATATTTAGAATTGGTCTGAATATCTATCTACGAACAAACAAGCACTAGATCTAGAAAAAAAACTTGTAACTGACATTACTGCTTAGCCGAACTAAACACCGCCCAACTATGTAGCTGAGTGGCTTGCTCGCGTGCATTACATGTTATTTGAACATACCCTTCCCGAAATAACAGTGGCCGTAGCGCAACAAGAGCTGTTGTTGTTGTTGTTGTAGGGATAAGGTTGCTCCCCGAAGGCTTTGGGGAGTGTTATCGATGTGATGGTCCTTTGCCGGATAAAGATCCGGTACGCTCCGGTACCACAGCATCATTAAGGTGCTAGCCCGACCATCGCGGGAACGATTTATGTGGCCACATTAAACCTTCAGGCCATTCCCCCCTCCCCACCCCCAAGTTCTATGAGGAGCTTGTGGTCGCCAGAGCCTCGTCTGTTAGTGAAACAGGATTCGCCGCGGATAGGTGAGGTTGACAATCGTGTTCGGAGAAGCTATATATTGCGCTGGCAACCTGAAGGGTTGCGTTACACAACCCCTTGAATCTGGTATTTTAGTCGCCTCTTACGACAGGCATACCTACCGCGGGTATATTCTGATCCCCTAACCCGCTGGGGCAACAAGAGCTACTACTGAGTGTCTGAAAAGATAAAGCTAGGTAACAGAAGAAGAACTTTACAAAAACAAATCTATATTGCACACAAATTAATATAGAGACAAAATGTCTCAATTGTGTTGTTAGTGTAGAAATGAGAAAAACTGAATTCAGCATGAAAACAAATACCAGCAGGATAGCCTAGTGGTTAAAGGCAACCGCAGTTTCACCATGTGATTCACGGTTCAAATCCCGGTGAAACCTTTGATAACATTACAAAATTGCCTGATGATGATTACGTTGGCGGTTTTCGAAATGGTTCCATCGCAATATGCCAGTAAATGTTTCTTTCTTTTCAGTTTCTCTTAGAAAACATAATAATTGAAATTCAATTATTATAAGCCGGTGTTAAGCTCATGAATTCTTAAATATAAGTATAAACTGAACACACCATTAAACAAACATACACCTATTGTTGAAGAGGAGAAAAAACTCAATGTTTCGGCGATTCTTACAAATTAACTTCCAACACAGCGAACTCTTTACTATTGAGGTAGGTTCGGTGTAGTTAATACACTAATCATGGCCCTGATCTCAAATAAATTTTGTTTAATTTTTAAAATGTATTGGTTCAGTTATTCAAACAAAGATTTTCGATCCACACAATGAAAAACGGGGATTTTACAGCTCAAAGTGTAACTTTGATTATTAATTTGAGTTCAGATTTTTAACGACTAAATAAGTTAATATATTTCTTTCTTTTAAATTTTACTATCTAATAAGATTATATTTATTTACCTGCAGAATGCATCCTTGGTATGGCTGCTTGAATACCAATTGTTGCTGATAGAGTGGATCCAAGGTACGCCTGGCCGTCGAGGTTTTCATTTTATCAATGCACCGTTTACCAGAAACCAAATAAACTTTAACATATGGAGCAGGAAGCATTTTTGACGTCGGCTTTTGCTATTGTTATGTTAGAGAGTTATTATTATTAAGTTATTTTAAATGTATGTATTAAAACTATTGTTTACACGAATTCAATGCCAGATATGTAGATTAGACTGGGTCGATTTATTAACCGATATCGCGCCATTTTTCGATAGGATTTGGGCTCGGAAAAAAAGTTCCACTACGCATACCCAAAAAAATAATTTTCGAGCCTGCAAAAAAAAAAAAATGGCGAAAGGGTCAATTTTTCAAATAACTGTTATCGCCAACGTTTTCACAACAGTTTTTAAAAAAAAAAAAAAATATTTTTTGGGTTTTGGGGAGTGTTTTGGTCGACAAATTGACCCTTTCGCCATATTTTTTCGCTGGCTCGAAATCCTATCGAAAAATCGATGGCGCGATATCGGTTAACTTTCATCCAAACAAATCGACCCAGGTTAACGTAGGTATATTAAAAAACGCAACACTTTTCTTTTTAATTCTGCGAGAAATTACAAAAGAAAACTGATGTGGGGTTAATTTTTCTTATGAAATTGGAAACAGTGTGAATATAAATGTGGTAGAAACCTTAAATCAACCTAAAGATATTAAATTAAGCAATAAATAAAATAAAGCATTTTCAATACCCATTTTCTTCTAATGAAAAAATGCTGATTTTGCTATTTTGATACGGTTGAAATAGCGTGTTTTAGAAAAGTTGTCAAACGATTTCTGAGCTAACATTCGAGTAATTCATCTTTAAATTAAGAAGCTGATTTAAATACGAAATAACGTAAGCCCTATATTCTTATTATTTAATGTTTTCAGCAGTATTAGCTTTGTCCTCCCCGTGACAAAAAAGTCAAAATTTATTATGTTATATTTGTTAGACGTTCCTTTTTCATTAAGAAACTCGTTTCAACTTTATGCAGCAATTCAGTTTTTAGTTATTTCAAGTTGGTAAGGAATTATTAAACAATAAAATTTGTCCCACCCATAACGCGTGCTCAGAATACGTAAAGATATAAACAGATTTCGTCTAGCAGGAATTTTTATCAAAATACAACATCTATGAAGTATGTTCTTCCATGGCGATATGTTCTGAGTAAAATCCGTAGAAAGTAAGAATTCATAGAGTTTATAGTTATTTAAATTTAGTTAAAAAAAGCATTCACACAAAATAAGCTACTTCCATTTATTCACAGAGTTTCAACAATATTTAATTTGACTAATGTAAAGCGTCTATTTTTTTCACCCGTGAAAAGATACATAATTTAATTTGCAAGTATACTAAGAATGTTCAGCGACTTAACCTATCTATTAGATACAGAAATCCCCTGCTAGTTTTTATCAAATTGCTGCATAAATAGCAAATAAATGCAAGGCGCAATAACCTCCGAAGAGATTTAGGCCGAGCTTCTCAATTTGAAGTAATCTTCAAGAACCTTTAGCTGCATTTCGTCGACTGGTATTTATTTAAAAAGAATAATTTTGCATTTGTAATATATTAGCTCGTGAATTCGTTGTCAAATAGCTGTGCGAATAACAGTACAAAATAAATTTGTATTAAATTATTACCTGTAAGCCTCTAGCACGTATAACTTCTACTTCTAAGAAACCCTTTTGATGGCACATTGATAATTGTATATCACCTAATGAAGGCGCACCCAAAACTTGTCGTCCAACCAACTGTCCAGGTCCCAAACCATCTATGAACTCCGACAACTGACCATCGTTACCACTCAGGGATGGCGAAAATCTATATATTTTGCGCGTCGTGTTTTTTATAAGGAAATATAAAAATATATTTGTAGTTCATAGTATGGTAAATGTGATGCAATATGTGAAGAAAAACAATTACAACGAAAAAATTTAACACAATAGAAAAAGAGAAAATTTAAAGATAAATACTTATTGCACATAAGTATCTACTTTAGATACACAATTTGAAGAGCAAGAATGCAATATTAAATTTAAACAGTTCCAGCTATATACAGGGAGATTTAGAGTTACATAAGGAGGTATGTAAGTATGTACGAATGTATACATATTTGTAAGATGTTATGATTATAACATACCCAATTGTTTAGGAATTGTTTGATAATAGAAACTGGTAAGTGGATAGATGTGGTGATAGTTGTCTTCTTAATTTAAAAGTGCTTCTTAATTTAAACATGCTGATACCTAATACATACATAATACTAAGTTTCCACCAAACCCAATATCCGATGTTGCCAGTTTCATACGACTGGTCAAACATATCTAAAAATATCGGGAGAAGTATCGAAAGCAGTGTTTTAATTTTGGTATTAACAAAATTTTTTCTGTCAAGAAATATTTTTTATAAAAGAGTTTGCAAGCACACAGTTTGGGTTGGTTGAAAACGTAATATAACCGAGCGAAGGGCATAAAATATACTCGAGCTAACAAAAATTAGTTGATGATGCGGCTTAGAAAGTATTTTCATCGGAAGCCGCCTTTGGAAGCAGAGGAAGATGACGGCCCCCACTCCGCTGGAAGCACCAGGTCAAAAACGACGCAGTTAACCCAACGAAGAAGCGACTGACATGCCTCGTTGGACGACCAAAACCGTTTAAACTGCTAAGGGCCTATTAAGTATATATTGAAAACATTTTGTTCGGAGTTGAAGCAAATAAGCAAAACACCGCAGAGACAAGAAATGTTTTGGACGGTTTAATCTAAAGCTTACTGATGGTTATGATTTAGTGGCCCTCGAAATGGCTCTATATAGCCAGCAATGGCAGTCGTCTGAAAACATTTTTTTCTATATTTCTAAAAAATTTCTAATTAAGAAAAAAAGTATGATGAAAAAGTATCTATGTATACAGACTGATCTAAAATTGAATTTAAATACTTTGACCACGTATTCCTGTTAGCAAGGAAAATAAAAATTTGATTGGGTTCAATACAACTTTTGCGAGGAATCGGTGCTCAAAGCTCTCATGTCAGCCAATTGACGCTCATGACATCTTGCAGAAAGATCAGATATGGCCCGTCGGAGAAGTGGGGACCTCCTTTGTACTTCGGACACTACAGATACTCGCGATGACTACAAAAAGATTCCCAAACAATTATTTGAAATATATGTTTTTGACCATTATTACAAAAACATTGATTCTTCTTAAAACTTGTGATTGCTTACATATGTTCATGTTAATGAATGGGATATATGCTTTAATGATTCGATCCGGTTAGTTCCGACAAATGACTGATAGGATATCCAAATATACCAGCTCACCAAATTTCATCAAGATATCTCAAAAACTTAATATACCATTTCATTTTCATGAAAGATTTAAAAGTAAGGCAGGACCATTCTGTGACACTGCTGCCTCACATAGGAAAAGCCACCGAACAAGCGATTTGCAGACGTCCAGTTGAAGAAGAATGAACTATCCCTAATTAGCAATATCCGACCCATGGCTAGAAGCGATTTTGCGAAAATAAGCAAAACCACAAATTTGCAAATATCACGAATCAAGCTGAGAAATGTTATTAAAATGTACAAATAAAGGTTCAATACGAAGTGAAAGCACACGTCAATAAGCGTTTCCCTTGCTCGTAAGCTCTATGAGACGAAAATAGACGCAAGGTATTTAAAATGGACCTAAAAACGTTGTCAGGTACCCAGTTCTATTGCTTGAAGTTTGCAAAAACCATCCTGATGAAAAATTTTGACAGTAAGTTTCTGATTTTGAAAGTTATTTGTGAATGAGCGCATAACTCCACGCTGTTCTATACGATGGGAGCCATCAACACAGAAATTTACGTAAACGATTTAAATATAAAAACAAAAGTACAAACAAAGTAACTGTTAGCACTTTATGGGCCTTTTTTAATTTGCAGAACTTTTTGTACCAGCCCTTATTTCAAAATTTCTTTGAAGTACGCCCTACTATAGAATTTTATTCAAAAATGACCTATCTTATACCTATACGGCACTGCTTTAATTTGTCTTGAATTCCAAGCTAGAAATATTGACCTACCTTTATCGGGAAGTGAAAATGCAAAAACAATTTCCAGTAAGAGCAAGAGAGACCAATATTGCCCACAAAAGAAAAAAGATTGGAGTGTTGTTTACTCGTTTTAATTTTAAATTTCATGAAATTTTTTCACAGTAAAACAAAGAAAATACAGCGGAAATATTGTTGCACGTTATTTTGGTTTATTTATTTCACAAGCACGCTGATTTTGGTAAAAGTCTAGAACAGGGGTCGACAGCTAATACACGTCCAAAAAGACAGCAATAAATGTTGTATCTATGCCCGGAGATATTTGGAGTTAAAGTTGGAAATGTGCATGTCAACTAGGACAAATGTTTCTTGTATTTCGTTAATTTTGTGGAATAGAGTCTATACACTATGCACGAATACTACAACAGTATTAGAATGGAAGGTGACAAAAAATGTAAGAAAAAAAAAAAAAATACAGTGAAAATGGAAAAAAAATAAAATATTATCATACAGGTATTAGCATAAATTCAATACTTTTTGACGTAAGATAGGACGCATTTGAAAAATTTGTTAGATACAGAGTTCTTGAACCCAAATATAAGATGGGACGTTTTTTAATAAAACTTTGAGATAAGGCATTTTTGAACTGACAGACGAGAAAGGATAATATTCCCCAGAGCAGTACGTCAGCAATCCTCAGTTAAAAACTGTTTACAATATCTTCCATTTATTTTTATTTTTTCGTGATTATTAAGAAAACCCTTCTTCCCGGGGAATATTAAAAAAGCAAAGCCACAGAAAGACCGGTTCAATTGAAAGCTTGAAATTTTTGCAAAAATTCTCATTCTCTGGAAAGCTTCGTTTCCGCGAGTTTTAAAATTTGGAAGAGCGGAAATTCACTAACATTTTTATCGTAAAAAAGACTTTTTTAGAATTTCGTATACAACTCAAATTTCGTAAAAAATAAATTCAAATACCCAACCTAATATACACTTATAATGTTATATAAATCTGTCTATGTATGTATGTACATGAATAAAAAGAGATGAAGCTATGATTATAAAAATTAAGAAAATAGATTTAGCTTTCAATACTTAACACATTTACACCCAACACACGAAAAGAAAATATAGATACCAACTTATCGAACTATCCAATTAGAAGGGTCCTTGTTAACAATGACGCAAGTTTTGTTAACAATGACGCAAGTTTTGTTAAAAAGGACACAACAGATGGTTACGTTGAAAAGGTCGAGTCTCTTGCTTTTGTTCAAAAGGTCGTATCTCAGCGATACCATTAAGAGAGTCGTATTTGAGGGATTCACTTAAAAAGATAGAAACAAACAATTAGATTTTTCAAACCAGTAACAACCTTTTTAATCGAACTCCTGAGATACCACTTTATTTGTGACATAGCTTGTATTGGATCTTTTTAACGTAATCGCAGAGTTCCTTTTTTATTAAAAAAAAAAAAAAAATGTAAGGCGCGATAACCTCCGAAGAGATCTAAGGCCGAGCTTCTCTTCCAATTTGCGTCGTGCTCCTCTTGATTTTCCCTACAAATTGGCCGGACGGGACCTACATGTTTTATGCCGGCTCCGAACGGCATCTGCAAGGCAGATGAGTTTTCACTGAGAGCTTTTCATGGCAGAAATACACCCGGAGCGCTTGCCAAACACTGCCGAGGGGCGACCCCGCTTAGAAAAATTTTCTTCTAATTGAAAAACCTTATTTCTAAAATTTTGATGTTGCTTTGCCCGGGAGTTGAACCCATGGCATACGGTGTGATAGGCGGAGCACGCTACCATCACACCACGGTGGCCGCCACCTTTTTTATTGTTGACAAAATATTCAATCTACGTTCATTCCTCCTAGATGAGTTGTAGATTGAAAGTTTTATTTACAAAATCGTATCTCAGCTAAGTCATTGATAATCTTAATTTACAGCGGCGCCAAAACGTTACCGATGAGACAGTTTAACAGCTCCCGAATGGATCTATACAACGATTTATGGCAGTTGTTTTAAATGTTTTCTTTCAAATTAGAAAAAACGACAATATTGATGACGTACAGTTATGGTTAAGCCCCCAAAACCTTTTTAACCGGCCTCCTGAATACGGCTTTATAATTGCCTCCGCTGGGATACGATCTTTTCAACAGAGATACGACCTTGTTAATAAAACTTCCAAGCTATGACTTTTCTATTAGGATAGGTCGATATATATTATACAGTAGAAAATATCTAGAACAGACGATTTTTTTCTAAATTACAGTAAAGCACATACAGAGCCATAATTCTTCTGCGGATATACATATGCACCTATGTATGTATGTATGTTGTTATGTACAATTATTTGAAATCCCATGCCGAATCACTGATACAAAAAGATTACCAAAGGATACTACACATATAAAGAAGAAAAATACGAAGTAGAAAGGAAGCTGAAAATCATAATGAGAAAACAGATAAAAAGCAGGTGAAACACATTGAGGCGAGTGAGTTAAAGGCGGCTGTTTCATAGCGAAACTTAAAAAATTACTTTTGAAAATAGTTTTGCGCTTTGTTTAAGAGAGCGATAGGAAAATAAACACAAATTGGGCACATTCAGGTAGCAGCAAAGACAAAACTTACTTTTATTTAATTATTCGTGACATGAATACACCCAACTCTTCTTTCTATCAAAGCATATTCTATAAATAAAACTAGTTATAGCTTCTATATTATGCATTTTATATTCAGTTTTTATCTGGATTGAAAACAAATCTGCTTTTTATTTACCTAATGAACGCCTTATAAGTCGTTATTAGTAAAATAAAATAATTACTTATCCGACATTTTTGAATATTGCCATACATTTTGTATATGAATAGAATGTCCAAAATCTTAATATGGCCTAATGTCCACCTACAATTAAAATATGCAGATGCGCCTAAAGATATGCAGCAAAATTATCACTAACAGTAACGGTGCATATATTGGAACATATAATATATGTATATTTTTTTAGTCCTCTAGCGCGATTCACTAAAGGCCCAAACATATTCGACTTTTGCGTCGTTTTGGCGTCAACCGCTGACTTTGAACATGCACGTCCCCATACTATGTTCTCAATCCACAAACAACGCAACAGAACCACCGACGTAAAGCATAATCAATTGAAAAACTCATGTTTTGCCATATACATATGTAATACTCCTATATTGCTAATAGAAAATGTTCGCGATGTGTTTTGAATTCGAAATCAAAACAAGACAGCCTATAAAATTTTTGTGATTGTAGCAGCATAAGTGTGACAAGAAAAAAATTAAATTTAGGTACATTCGATTATTGAATACAAAAACAAAAAGGTTTAAACAGCAATATATCGGCACTCTGATGCTTGGGAATGTACCTAGCCTTTCGTAGCAATATAGGAGTATTACATACCTATATGTGTTTTGCTAACTTTGTCAGTCAACTTCCTTGCAATCTTTTAATTTTGCTCGATTTTATTATATTTTTAATTAATCGGATCCAATTTACAAAAATAGTTTTCTTTCTTTAAAATAAACAAATTTTTATTTATATTTTTGAATGAAGAAAACCCAGAGTGGTGGCTGCTGCCTTGTTGGTGGACGCCATGTTTAAATAATATAAAAAATACATAGCTGAAATCAACAATGCAACATTTGATTGACTGCGAAAGAAACTTGATTTTAAAGATCAGCAAAAGTAAATGAATCACGCTGCTGATGTGGGTAGAGATTTTGTTATTACTTTTTATTTAAAAACTAGCTTATTCCCGGGGTTCCACGTTTCTATAAAAATATGCAAAATAAATAACACAGACTTTAAAGTTATTTTAAGGATGTGTATTTGCGAATTTAGGTACTCCTGAAACCATAGGTTATACAATATTGTACCGAATTTACTGCAAATCATTTTATTTGCAATCTTCTGCTAACGTTCGAATCACTAAACTGTTGAATAAATAACTCCAATATTGAATAATGTAAAAATGGCCTTTATTTAAGTACTTCACAATAACACTTATACTTTACAACTAGCTTGCTTAATAACCAAACTGACTGATAGCTTAAATGAAACTGATCTATTGCCCGACAGATAGTGTGCTTAACTGAAACTGCCCATAGCGCCTCTACCGCTGGTGCTTTTATACTCTGTGATTTCCTCGTGGCATCTTCTAGGCGCTTCCAGAATTTACTTAGTTATAAATTTCTCAGCTACAACTACAGATGTTAATTTTTATAGCTTCTCTCATACCCCATGCGCTTGTATGTGTGAGCGACACTTCCACAATCACAATTGCATACCTTTAGGAGCATTTCAGATAAGATATCTACATGTGCTTGTGCGTTGCTATCAGCTGCGTGTACCTACATATAAAATAAAAAAATAAATGTAAGGCACGATAACCTCCGAAGAGATCTAAGGCCGAGCTTCTCTTCCAATTTGCGCCGTGCTCCTCTTGATTTTCCCTACAAATTGGCCGGACGGGACCTACATGATTTTATGCCGACTCCGAACGGCATCTGCAAGGCAGATGAGTTTTGCCTGAGAGCTCTTCGTGGCAGAAATACACCCGGAGCGCTTGCTAAACACTGCCGAGGGGTGACACCGCTTAGAAAAATTTTCTTCTAATTGAAAAACCTTATTTCTAAAATTTTTGATGTTGCTTTGCCCGGGCTTTGAACCCAGGGCATCCGTTGTGGTAGGCGGAGCACGCTACCATCACACCACGGTGGCCGCCATAATGATTGATTCGTTTATGTAGATACATAATGATTGATCTATGGATGTGCATGCAAGGCGCTGCTTAGCATCGGCTTAGAGATGGCAGCAACCCTTAGTTTTGCTAATATTCGTAACACTGCCCTCCAACTAAGTCTGATCATCCCGATCAGACAAATCTCTCGATCTAAACGCTTCTAGCATCTCCAAATGAACCACCCTTCTACTTCGTGGTTTCCCAATTGTTTGTATGCGGTAGATGACACCACTGATCCTCTTCACAACTCTGTACGGGCCTTCCCAGCTGCACCGATATTTGGATGGAACACCTTTCCGCCGGTGAGGGTTGTATAGCAGTACAAATTCTCCCTCCAAGAAACCTTCCGAATTAAAGTTCTTGTCGTGCCAGTGTTTCATCTTACTACTCATTACGCTGGGCCGTTCCCTTACACTCTGTTCTTTGGCCAATGAAGAACTACTTCGCAGAGCTTTATCTTGACGGATTTGCTTTGCATAATCAGTATCGTTCCGACGCTTCACAACAGTAGTGTGCCCTGGCTTGAAACCACCCTTGCATTCTTTCAGCGAAATTCTTTCCTTTGTTTTTGTGCGTCCCTTTGTTTTTGTCAATGCCAGTGTTTCTCTCGTAGGTACTTCTGATTTCGCTTTATTTGGCCCATTCGATCCATCAACCTTTACCTTTGACTTTCGTGGCCTTTGTCGAGTCTTCTCCACCAGTACTCGATTACTGCTGAAATCTTTCTCCAAACTGAAGTTAAGTGGTATATCCCCATATTCTCATAACGCATCACCCTTCTCTGCATATCAATCTTGATGTCATGGTCAACCAAGAAATCTATTCCAATATAATTTCATCAACAATCTCCACCACAACGAATTTGTGTAAAACCATGACCTTCCCAATTAAGACTTCACAGATCACTTCTCCCCGGACTTGGTTATACTCGCCAGTGACCGTACGCAACCTTGCTCCAGGTAATGACTTTACTCTCCTGTAGACCAAATCAGATCGAATCAAGGAATGAGATGAGCCCGTATCTACAGTCAGTACACGCTCCTTGCCATCGACATTCCCTCTGACGGTAAGACTGCTTGATTTCCTTCCAATTGGCGACACAGATATCACAGGACATTCAATAGCTGGAGATATCTCTCGATCTCTACATCTTACTCGCTCTTGCTCATCCCCTCCAGCTTTGTTATTAAAACCACGCATGCTGTTGCAACCACTAGGATCAAGATCGCAATGACGTGCAATGTGACCGGGCTTCCCGCATTTGAAGCATTTGATAACTCACTCTCTCACTCCGCTTTCGCGATCCTTTCAGCGCCTCCAATATTGCGTCTACCCACTCTGGCCTTTCTACTTCCACACGGTGTGCTTTGAAAACTGGCTTACACAGAAGCGACGCTGTTTCCTGAATCAGAGCATGTGATACCGTTTCTGCGAATGTTGGCTTTGGGTTTGTGTATGTAGCTCGCTTTGTTTCGACGTCCCGTATGCCATTTATAAAGCTCTGAATCTTTAGCTTTTCAGTGTATTCAACGGGTGCGTCCGCATTCGCTAAATGTGCCAGCCTTTCAACATCCGACGCAAACTCTTGCAATGTCTCACCAGGCTTCTGGAAGCGGTTCAGTAACTTCATTTGGTATATCTGTCTCCTATCGTCAGTCCCGTATCGTCTGTCTAGAGCGCCCATCAATGCTTCATAACAGTTCCGTTCGCCCTCTGGAATGGTTTGTAAAATCTCAGCTGCTGGCCCTTTCAATGCCATGAACAGTGCAGCGACTTTCTCTTCAGCATTCCAGTTGTTCACTGTTGCGGTCTTCTCAAACTGTAGCTTAAACACCTGGAAAGGAACAGAACCGTCAAAGGATGGTGTTTAGTTGTAACTGCTCCATACGACCCTTCAAATCATCGACTTCTGCCTGAAATTGAGCGATTTTTGCATCCTGCGCTTCCAGTTTTGATGATACCAATGCTTCCTGTTCTGACAGTTGCGATGATATGCAAGTTTCTTGTGCTTTCAACTGCTCAGCCATATATGTCTTCTGTTCTTCTAACTGTGTTTCCATCTTTGATGTAATCTGTGTCGACATTTCTGAAATACGCGTTTCTCGTGCTTCAATCTTCGATGTTATGCGTGTCTCCTGCGATTCCAGTTGAGATGCCATATATGTTTTCTATTCTTCCAGTTGATTTTCCATCTTGGATGTCACTGTCGACGTTTGTGCAGATATTGCAGCTAATATCACATTCAAGTCTGTGCTCGTAATTGTCTGCGATGTTTCGTTTTTCTCTTCAATTTTTGTTGTTGTCTCGTCGACATCGAGATGAAAGACATACTATTCCACGTTAATTCGTTCTGCTTTCATTGTCTCTTGTAGCCATGCCTGAAGTTCGAGTTTAACGCCGCTTGTATTCAATCCACGGCTCTGCAACTCCTTCTTCAGTTGCTGGATCTTCAATTCACTTAACTTTGCCATGTCCTTGTTGTTTTCGAAATCTTCGGAATTTATTCAACAATTCCTCTTATGACACCAATTGTAACGAATTTACTGTAAATCCTCTTATTTGCAATCTTCTGCTAACGTTAGAATCACTGAACTGTTGAATAAATAATTCCAATATTGAATAATGGAAAAATGTCCTTTATTAATGTACTTCACAATAACACCTATACTTTGCAACTAGCTTGCTTAATAACCAAACTGACTGATAGCTTAAATCAAACTGATCTATCTTTTATACTCTGTGATTTCCTCGTAGCATCTTCTAGGCGCTTCCAGAATTTACTTAGTTAGTTATAAATTTTTCAGCTACAACTACAGATGTATAATTTTTATAGCTTCTCTCATACCCCATGCGCTTGTATGCATGAGCGACACTTCCACAATCACAATTGCATTTCTGATCACAGGAGCATTTCAGATAAGATATCTGCATGTGCTTGTGCGTTGCTCTCAGCTGCGTGTACCTACATATGTGTAGACGTAATGATTGATTCGTTTATGTAGATACATAATGATTGATCTATGGATGTGCATGCAAGGCGCTGCTTAGCATCGGCTTAGAAATGGCAGCACCCCTTAGTTTTGCTAATATTCGTAACAATATTTTTTGTAAATTATTTGGAGTATAAATAAAAAGAATTTTTGATGAGCCAACTCTGGAGTAGGCTACCTATAATTGGCCATGTGTGAAACATGAATTGGTAAGATTGACTCCTACTACAGCTAATGACTGTCCTTGAGCTTTATTGATAGACATTGCGAAAGCCAACCTAATAGGAAATTTGGGGCGTTTGCAATTTAAAGGCATAACTGTCGGTATTAATTGAATCCTTGGTATGAAAACTTTATTGTTTTTGAAATTTCCCGATTAAATCATTGCTTCAATGACATTGGAAGTTTTGTGATGATAAGCCTTGTCGCATTACATAAGCGCGAAGGATCCAAATTACCAAGCGTAATATTATGAACATTTTTAAAGGATCACTCGATGAAGAGGAATTCCTGGTGGCTCCAAGGAGTTAAGAAACTCAACGGGACAATGCACAGCCTGCGATTCTTCCACGACTGTGTCAATGGATTGATAAGTAGTATCGTTTGTTTGAATTTTATATACATATAAAAGTTGTAGACAGACTGAAATTAACAAAACATTTTAACGGCTGGAGATTACTAAACGTCCAAACGGAATAACAGCCAAACTCAAGTCTGTAGTTAAACTTTAGCTGTTAAAATAACCTAAGTTTGTACGGCAGCCATAGTTCTCAAAAACCCCATTTGTAGGGAAGGTGCCGCGCCCACTTTTCCCCAATTCCACATTTTACTGGGGGTGTTAGGACTTAATGTCATAAAGCTCCTTACCAATTTTTATTATCCTACCATTACTACATCCAGAGATATAAGGTATGATATATTCCATTTGTATGGGAGGTACCACGCCCCCTTCTCCCTCACCCCACATTTTCTTGGTGGTGTTAGGGATTGACCTCATATAACTCCTTACTGAATTTCAATGTTCTAACATGAGTACCTTCAGAGTTATGCAGTTTAAAAAATTCCTTTTGTATGGCAGGTGCTACGCCCCTTTTATATATCGAAATTATTTTTAGCCTATGACTATCCCTGGAAGGTTTCAAGTGGGTTGTGCAAATTTGGTTGTGATCGGTCGATCCGTTTAAGACGCAACCCGATCTATACCTACATACATACCTATATACATACATACATACATACATTATTTGAATTTTATATATATAGATTAAACAATGGCTTTAGTTGAATTCCAGGCTCGACTCGAGCTCATGGCCTATGATAATTAATGTGTTTTTTTTTTCTTTTTTATATTTTTTATTTATTAATTTTTCTATAGCTAATTTTTTTATTGGCACAAAAGATGGAATTATTTTTCAGACAACTGCCACAACTGCGCAGATAGATCCATTTCGAAGGTTGCTTAGCCCTCATCAACAGTACTTACGCCTTAGGTAAACCGCTAACGTCAACCATTTAGCTATACAGCGGTGGAATCACCGGAATTAAAAAAGTTAGCAGATCGCGTTATTGATGGTGGTAGTGCTTTTATTATAAGTTTTGTATTTCAAAATGAAATAATCGCTTTAGTTGAATTAAAATTTTTTAATCCACAACTAATAAAAATATAATCTTTTTGCTCTATCTCCTGCCAACAATTACCAAATTTTTCTTTTGTGAAAACAATATTTTAAAGAAACGATTTTCACCTTAAAATATTTTCCTGCATATAGCGTGGTATCCAGATCATAAGAAAACGTCCAAAATTGATTTTTTTTTTAATTGTATTTCCGTTATTATTATTCATTTTCTTTACAAAATTTCAACTGGATGCAAGAGTCCAAGAAGAGCTCAAGAAATACTTCCCAGCTTAAGTTTAAGATTGCAGCACTCACCTTGGAAGCAATTTTATGAAGAAATATAATAATAAAATAGGAGAACATATATTTTCAAATAAAAAATTTTCAAGCTTTGATTACAAGAGGAAAATGAAAAAAAAATTATGTTCGTTTTCTTGTGATCGGGATGCAGCTTTTAAATCTTAAAGCTCAGTTTCGCTCTTACTATTGTTTTGAAAAAGGAATCCTAAGTTTGTTTGCTGGAACTCTTGTACTTTATATAAGACTTTGTGATATCTGCCAATGACGGAATATGTTTTCTATGTACTGCTGGAGCTATCACTTATTAATTTTTCAACAATTTTTAAAGTCACTGGTATAATATTAGATATCACTTCCTAAAAAACGTTGCGACACTTTCAAAAGTGATAATAATTAATTCTCTGTCGGATTTAATCAAGTTTTGTATATAAGCGTCTTGGGATAAGATTATCTCTCTATAATGGTGGTCTTAAGGTACATTTTATTCTGAAATATTGGTATTTTAAAAGCAAATGTAAATGAATTTTAAAAACGTAAACGGAGCTGGCTTTGATAATCGCCCATATTACATATGTATGTATCTTGAAGCGGCGGAAGCAGCTAGTTTATTTTTCAATGGGCGCTTTCTAAGAGCACAAATTTTATTGATACTGTTCAGCGGCTGCGCTGGCTAGGCCATGTTATGCGAATGAAAGATGATGCTCCGACCAAGAAAGTGTTTCTATCGGAACCCGCCTATGGAAGTAGAGGTAGAGGGCGGCCACACTCCGTTGGAAGCACCAGGTGGAAAACGATTTAAACTCCCTTGGTGTGACCAATTGGCGCCGGTTGGCAGAGAAAAGGAGCGACTGGCGCGCCTTGTTGGACGGCCATAACCTTTTAAGCGCCAATTAAGTAAGTAAATAAGTAAGGTTCAAGCATTTTTCTAATCAGTTTAGTCATAAACATTTTATTTTATAAATAGCCAGTTGATCCAACTGCTAAACGAAATAATCGATCTTTATTGTAAGGAGAAGACTAAATAAAATTGTTGACGCTCTTCTTTTTAATACTAAGAGAAAATAATTTAATCGTAACCAACAATTTGAAGTCTTAAAAGACTGCAAAACCGCCGATTAAATATGTTGATTGAGAGCAGCGAAACAATTTTTTACTTCTACAATCGTTGTTTTTTATATATTTCGGATTTAAGTTTTCTATTGTCGTTTCCGTCATATTTATCATGTATCTGACGGAGTTCACTAGCTGGATAGTAGCTTTTTGGAAAAATAGAGTACCAATTTAATTTTTTTAGATATTCCAACTGCACAATATAGGACAAACGAATTTGTATCGTGGCTTAGAGTGAAATCCTGCTAACAAATTTTTCCAAAAATAACCTTTTCATGCAGTTTGATAGAGTAGGAGATAATGCATCAACCGGAGATTATAAAAACATCAAAGATTGGCCCCACATAAAGTAAATAAACTTTATGGTGAGTTCACTTTCTATGCCTTCAATGAAATATTCAAATATATTTTTGCCTACCTTGCAACATTTTTTTTTATGTCGGCTAGCAGTTTTGCACTCCAAGCCAGTTATATTCTAGTCAACACCGATTCGAGGCTTGCCAGTTGTGAAAGGAAATAAATTTAATTTATTCCTATATTCTTGTTAACAAAACTTTAAGCTACGGGCTTTCTATTAGAATTGGTCTATTTGTAAGTAACGTTCAGCAAAATAACAACCATAAAGCAAACCTCAAATCATAACGAAGTGAAATAGATACTAAAGTAAATTATTCATACTAAAATTTTACATATGTATGTCGTAACTACGTACCACGCTCCAATATGAATTTAAAATTAGTCATAGCACAGAAATTCCACTTTAGAAAATAAAAAATATTTCGAATGTTTACCAGAAAGTTCTGACCTGTGTCCTTCCTCAGAAGAAGACACCCTAATTGCTTAGTTGCTTCTAATAAATATATGCCATTACAAAACAATATTCAAGTAATTTCATCGTACAAAAGAGTTGGGTGTATATAAAGTATTTGAAATATGTTTACAGCGAGATGCAATTACACATTAGAGATTTTTCTTGCAAATATTCTCTTTTTAATGTATAGGTTGCGTGCATTTTACAAATTATATGTGGCAGCATTGCACTTACGATGAACCTTCAGAGCTAGAGATGGAATGTATGCTACCGGTGCGATATTGGGAATTTGATGATGTCGGGGGTACTTCCACCGATCGTTGAATGCTGCCGGCAGAACCTCGCGATGGACGAAGATGATGATGATTTAAAGCATTGTAAGCTGAGGCTGAACCATATTGAGCGGCATATTGGTCTGTAGCAGCGGGATTTTGGGGGAAGACATTGAATGAATAACATTGATTAGAAGTGTATGAAGTATGATGCTAATGTAAGTGCTGTTTTATAAAATTCCCTTAGTTTCATTTATAGCGGCAGTCCACTTTCATTTAATTCTAGCTTGAGTACGCTTTTTTAATTGCAGATAATGTTATAGTTTTCTGTCTACATTATGGTTAGTAATAAGAAGATTGTAGGTTATTTTCAAATGTGCTTAGGACTATATTATTATCTCATTCAAAAGTAAAGATTTTGATGGGCTTATATGTGACTTTTTCGATTTTATAGACGATGGGATTTGCTTTACCTACTTATGTTGTTCAGTAAAAATACCACACATTTATATATTTGCTTCTACTTATGCCACGTGAAAAAAATGTTGTTTTTGTGTTTTGTTTGTAGATTTATTATGCAATCTGCGCACAGGGACGTCACAGTGGGAATACGTTTGATGTTTGGACTATCGGTTAGGTCCCTCTGCATGTCTACGCTTGTGTTGCACAGATCACCAGGTTACTTTTATAAAACTCATTACATTTCTTAAATTATGGAAGTCGTGCACATTAAGAATATAATCTCAGGACATTCAATATTGAACTTCCATTTCTTTGATATAATAAATTCTAAATAAGTAAACAAACAAAATTATTTTGACAATTGTTGAACAACATTTGTTTATAGGCTGCGAGTGGGTACCTAATTTCCTAGTTTAGAGCTCAGAGAGGACGGTGAAATTCTTCTTCGTTAATTTAATGAAAGTTTTACATAAAAAATATTTGAAATAATGAACGAAAATTACATTTTTAATTCTGATTATTGTTTTTTCACTTGTTGTATTAATAGAAGTTTTTCTAGGGTTTTCATAGATCAAAGCAACTATGGAATACTGGTAATAATTTACAATATTGGTAGACTGTTAATACGCGTCCAAAAATATCGGAGGTGTCAAACGACGTAACTTGACCTCAGTATTAATAATCCGAAGGCGGAAAAGAAAGAAATATTTACCTCTGTCAGGAGATATTTGCAACAGAAGTTGACAATTTTCATGTCGGTGTTTTAATTTTGTTGTTCACAGGGGAAAAATTGCGTTCAAGGGGATTTTGCATGGAATCAATTCCGATTCCACGCCACTGGCGAGTCCATTTAAAATTTTTATAAGCATGGCCAGAGGTCACCAGAACAGAAAGGTATTCTGCAAAAAAGTACTGTGGATCTCACCCCCGGTTTCGGAGAAGCCCGTGGTAGTTTTTTGGCTTTACGTTAGTATCTTTGGAGGAACTCAACATTTTTCCACCTTCGGATTATAATACCGACGCGTCTCTTGACACCTCTGTTGTAAATTATTACTAAAATATTAAAATAACCTACATTGATTACATTTATTTATTTTATTTATTTATTTATTTATTACGGCTTTCGTAAGCCTAACTCAAATCTATTTTACAATGTTTATAATTGTCTTCTGGAATATGCAATCTAGAATAGTTACATCTATGTCCTACCGTAGAGTACTATGGATGGGAGACTTCCAGATCATGCGAACAAAGTGTTGTGCGAGTGTAGTATGTAGGCATTTTACGCATGTTGGTAAAGGGCGAAGGCAGTATCTGCACGGCGATGCACTGAGTTAATCGAGTGATGCGTTTCAGTATATGCTTCGGCAACCTATTTTGAATGCGTAAAAGAGTTTGGAAGTCTTGGCGCTACATAGCAGAATAGTTTCGCTGCACTTCTATCGATGCTATATGGAATCCCGCCTGTCCAGCACTAAATTGGTAGTTTTCTACAATAATTGTACAATTTTGGTTTAAATTTATTGGAATGACATGATTTAATATCATTCGGAGTTCATTATGGGATTTAAGACCTTTATAATGCAGATTACATTTGTCTGCTTCAGTTTTATAAGCCGGCAGATTAAAATAATTTTTATTACGAGTATTTACAGAGTGCATATCTTTTATATATTTCATATTAGTCCTCAAATACGCAGGAAAAGTTCCTTCTATTATGTTTTTAATAAATTTCATGGTATAATAAAAAAGTTGCTGTCCAATGCTAAGCCAGTTAAGAGAGCATAGCATGTCTCTGATAGGTGTGTCATACCGTTTTTTGAGAATGAATCTTATAGCTCTCTCATTGCCAATGCTCGAAACCTGCATGACAAAATCCTTGACCTGCATATAAGCAGTGTGTGCTAGGAAATATGTTTTAAAGTAGCTTTACGTATTCAATCTATGGCTTTATAATACCAAAGAGGAGTACATTATTAAGAGACATCAGTTCGATATTCATGCGTACCTAATTTACCAGTTGTGGGGTATTTTAAAATTACTTCTACACATTTTGGTGGGGTATTTGGCTTTGATTTAATTTAATGATTCATCTCTTACCATAAATAACAATATATTTTAATATAAACTTCTGAAAAATTTTAAGAAGGCAATTTTCTTATATCCGCCAATTTGGTATATTACAAATGCATTTCGTTAAAAATCTACTTAATCTACTTCTCTTTGGTAATATATTATTAAGGCTTGGTTTCCTCGAAAGCGGTGCCGCTATATAGCGGCTGCTACATAGCGGTAGAGTTTGTTGTCAAAAATGTTGCAGCGTAAAAGTAATTATGTGGAAACTAAGGAGACGGTGAAGTTCACCGTTTTTTCCACCACTATTGTCGAAGCGGGGAACATTTTGTCATATAATTTAAATTATTTAAGAAAAAATTTACATTAACTAAAATGTGTTTCTTGTACGCATATTTAAAGAAAATAGTAAAAAAAGCTAAAAAAGCATGCAAAAATGCAGAATTAATTTTTGCGAATCGTCTGCCGTAACTGTTCGTAGTTTTCAACAAAGCGGTGCCGTTGAAAACGGTGAGTATACCGGCCGGTCTTTAGCGGTCGTAACATAATGGCACCGCTTTCGGAGGACACCAAGGCTTTACGCACTGACCGCAGCCAAGTACAATTTTGTTTATGAAAAAGCTTCCCAATTAAGACGAAGCCGCTGTGATTGGAAATGGGAATGCATCCATTTAGGCGCAAACGTATTGATTCTTTACAGCGCTGCCTTTTCGTACACACATTCGATAAAAAAAAATATAATAAAGGAATTGCATTGAAATTAAAATACTTTAAATTCCAAATAATTAAAATATTCATAAAAAAAAGAAAAGTTCGGCACAATTATTAGCATAAAATAAAGTGTGAGAAGCAGTTAAAATAAAAATATTGAAAAAGTTTATACATTTGCAAACCATGGTTTAAATTTTATGTTAAGTTTAAGTTGTTGAGCTATACATAAATAACTTAGAACATTAGACAATAATTATAAGAATGAATTAGTCGAGAAATTTTTAATCATTTATCTATAAAATAGAATGGAAAATATATACAGTTATTAGTATGTAACTCTTATATCTAAATATGTGTAAATTTACATATAAAATAGATTATTGGATCAAATTCATGCACTTTCTTTAAATAATATTTGAGAGATTTAAAATTTTTGTCTCTAAGGAAGTTTTTTCGTGTTATTTTAGTACACGAAAACCAATTGAGAAACGTGTTTGCATTAATAAATAATTTTCTCTTTTTAAACGTCCTTTTTATATTTACTATGTTTTCTATCCACTATAATTTACTGCCAATTTCGTAATTTTTATTTCAATTTTCATGACTAATTTCATACTTTAGAATGGAGTTTTTAAGTCGAATGAGGAAATGTGTTGAAGTGAATGTAAAAATGTTTGTGAATACGATATGAGCTGTCTCTTATTTCTCCCCGCATATAGACTATAGAAAATTACTTTGGTAAATTTTAATTAGGCATACTTCATTCAAGGTTTTCAATAGTAAGAGATGATAAACATTTCAGCCTTTCAATAAGATTTAAAAACATGCAAAAAATATTTGTTTTTTGTTTCAGTTGTTGTTTAATTGCATAAAAGAAGCACGAGTTTAAGTTTTAAACCACTTACAGTTTCAGATATACATTTTTCTTTTGATACTTCAAACCTTTCTATTTTGACCTGCGTTTTGTAATTCAATTCGACTTCGATTTGAACATGACTAAACAAGATGTCTTAAATTTTTTACCAGTAGTGAAACTTAACAAAAATTTAAAATTTTAAGTAAGAGCAGAAAAATTTATGTTTGCCTTGCAGTCATTAAATATGTTTCAAAATACGCTGTAAGTAAGTGATTAGACGCTCCACTCTTATACAGAAGGCTTAGCACCACACCCGACCAACAATCAGGAATGTTTTTTTTTGTAATTACTAGGAAAACATGTTTGGTATAAAATGTAAGGGCAATAATCTTTTTATACAAATTACCAATTTCGATCGTGTTTTTTTACTTTCTTCATTTTAAAAAATTTGAAAATAAAAACCACAAAACAGTGAAAAAATTCTAGAAATAAATATGAGTTTACATCTTTTAGTAAGATAATTACATTCGAATTAATTTACGCAAAAACTTCGCAAAACAGAAGGATACGTTCTTCTCCGAGTATTTTATATACAAGAACACATTTTTGGAAGTTATACTTCTTTAGGCGCGTTATGAAAACATGATGAGAGTGAAATTGAAAAATATGCGACATAAAAGTCACAGGTTGAAAATGTAGTTCGTGTGTATGTTCGCTGCGTACTGTACGCACAAACTTGCTTTGAGTGGGATGTATATGGATGTATGTATGTAGCCGAAAAAAGCCTAGCGTTATTTGACTTCGGAAGTGCTGTGTGGATGTATTCTTGTATGCATTTTCATTTCATATCAGCTTGACATACATACATATTTATGTGTGTTAATGTTGGTAATGTTAAGAATGCACACATCTCTTGAAAATACTCTTTCGTTAAAAGTTGTAAAACCTTCGTTAAAATTCTTAAATTAAAGTTCTACTTTTCGGTATGTTTGTATGTACATATTATGCAGCTTATTGACTCCGAAACCACTCCGCCGATTTTATCCAATTTTCAGGGTAGCTTTACAGCGACCTGGATACTGTTTTTTCGAAGTTTCTTTCCTGGAAGTGGACCAAGGACCGATCTATTAAAACCATTTCTACTCACGGTTCGATTTGCTTGAAATTTGGTACATAAGTATCCCTTTGCCCGGTTTGATTATGACAAGGTTAGGTTAGGTTAGGTTGAACTGGCCGGTCCATGAGGACCTCACATAGACTAAATGAAACCGTATTGCTATCAGGAGTTTGTTTAACAATCAAGCGAAAAATCTTATCTAAAACCGGAACCTATGCTTTAAAAAAACTCCGTCCTCTTGACAAATACTAAAATCTTTCTAGGAGCTATACCACTTGCAGCTTCTAGATATGACAGCTGTATCACCCCTAATAGCTACATATGCTATTTGCAGTCCAGCGCTCGGGTCCACGCCCCTTTCGTGCTTGGTCGAACATATGCTCATTACTCTTTTCAATACCATGGGGATTATTCATCCGAATAGGCAATTAAATCATTAAATAAATGTCAAAAATGCAATTTACGCCCCATTTGAATAAGATAGCGTCCCATTGGTTATTATGAGTGTTTTCCTTTCACGATCAGCTGTATTCGGTTAGCTCAACGAGCCTATACATTTTCACATTTTTTTTCTACATCTACTACTGTGCAATGTGCCCGTGTTATTGAAAAGTGTGCCCATTAACGAGTGAAAAAAAAAACTTTTCTAGACCAAATTCGGCCCTATACCTTTATTTGAATAAATGATACCGATAAGCTAATGATCCCCGATCAACGGCTTGTAGGAAAACCAGTGAGACATATTATATTTATACCCAGCTGTACTTGTACACAGGGTATTATAACTTTGATTGGATAACGGCTGGTTGTACAGGTAAAAAGTAATCGAGATAGATATAGACTTCCATATATCAAAATCATCAGTATCGAAAAAAAAAATTGATTGAGCCATGTCTGTCCGTCTGTCCGTTAACACGATTACAGAGTAAATATTGAGATATCTTCACCAAATTTGCTACACTAGCTTATCTGGACCAAGAATAGAGTGGTATTGAAAATGAGCG